>NC_072457.1:6977894-6982894 GCF_027596085.1 Anoplopoma fimbria
TAGTATATAGGGATGAGTGAATGAGTGAACAACGGAGTGATTTCAAACACTTTCATTATAGTTCAAAACTCCACACAAACAATTGCACACACATTTATTTATTTATTCATACAAACAGTATCTTTAGCTTTCATCCTCCACTGTCATCAATCATAAGCAGTGAATTCACCACACTTTTTCTTTTTCAGTATTGTCAAAGATATTGGAGCGAAAACGACACAAACAATGTGACAGTCTATAATAGCCTGTTTGTGCTGTTCTCCCGAGTGTGGTGTAACGAGGATAATATTGGCCAGTGGGCATCGGAGTACAAAGTGTCACAGAGGATTACACAGCAGGTGGCAAAGACGCTGCTTTCCATTAGGGACAAATAGTCCCTGTGTAACCATGTTTATGTGGCGTCCACTGATTACAGTGACCAGACCATATGTGCCAAAAAATGCTACACTGTCACCTAGCAAAGGTGTGTTTGTATGTGTGTTTGTGTTTCTGTCAGTCTGTGTGTAACACTGCATGATGCAGCCACCCGACTCTGCCCATCGGTGGTCCTTGAGGGGATGCAGCAGATGGACAATGTCCTTGCAGAGCTGGAGTGTCCCATTCAGGAGAAAAAATGTCCCAAAAACCAGACTGCATGAGATTATGAACTGACCAAAGAGAGACTCGGGCTAAGACATACTAGCACACACACAGATGCACACCAACACATTCAGTGGGAGGGCTTATTTGAGAGAATCATTTATTTAATTCATTGACAAAGAAATTAATTTACAAATCAATAATTATTTATTGAGATAATAATGAGCAAGTCAATAGATCAAATAATCAAACAAAATAAATGATTATTATTATTATTAATATCTAGTCAAGAGCATATGGTGGCACATTATTTAATGAAATTAAACTTAGTATAGACTTATATAACCACACACTTGATAAATACATACTTCAATTGATGGTCTTTCATGTGGAAAATAAATATACATTTCTACATTGTCACATAATTATGATTTTTTTAATTATTCATTTTTTTAGCATGGGTATATTTACTGAACAGTTAACTTGAATATACGGCACACGTTCTCAAGGACAACATCCCTTCATGCTTTAAACACAACTGTAGATCATTTCTCATAGCCTTCACATCACAATCTCCATTTCCCCCAACCTCCCTCTACCTATGGGAGAGGAAATTATAATAAACTTGATATACAGATGTGTATCTTCCCAACATCTACAGATTGATCCACAAACAGACTCATCTGTATTCATGTAAGCATGCAGACATACATGCATCAACACACCCATAGTTATCTACACATGCAGACAAACTATCATAGATTATGAACACCTGCGTTACAGTGTATATTTTTGTTTAAATCCAACAGTTTATTGTTTTTATTGTAAAATCATTGGTTTAATATTAGCATCTTTCTTAACTGATACATGAAAGGAAATTACTTGATTAATACAAGCATTTTGATTAGTCAATTTATCGCTTGTGTGTCATCAAATTTATCACTCAACAATAAACCTGTGCACTGTGGCACACAAAAACAGCATTTCAGAGTTAGCTGAATTTACAATCCATCCCTCCATCTTTGCCTCAAGTTCATAGTCTACTTAATTCTCCATTCTTTCATTTTATTCTTCAAATAATTGCTCTGTCTAGTACTTTATACAAGAGGCTAGTCCCTCTGGTTCTTTTCTTACCCACAGAGGAGCCAATAACTGACCACTGTGCTCTTTATTAACCCAATATGCTGATGCCAGCACCCTAAACCACAGCCTTCCCCACCACCACCACCAGGAAAAAGACTCAATCAGCAGTTGGCCGATGGCCAAGCTGGGAGTTTATGCAATTGTCTGATTATTGGATTCACCCCTATAATCGGGCATTATCCCCAGATAAAGTCTATCCCAATTTAGTCTCTGTTTAATCAACAACACTACATGTTTCAGCTACTCCACTGATTGAAATCATTACATGTACTTTTTTTTGTTCAGTTCTCGAGTAGTGCACGTTAATGGAAAACAAGTGAAACAAGTGTGCTTGTGGCTTTTAGGAGTTCAAGAGGGGACCTAAAAATGCATCACTGAAGTGTCATAATCAAGGTTCACATGTTCAATCCCACTTCCATTGAGCGTCTCTCTGGTGTTGATCCTGTGCACTATGTCGACAAACAGCCTCACCACCACTGAAAAACAGCCCAGCTCCCACTTTTCACACCTGGAGCAGCTAATGTGTTCTGACAAACCTTTAAACGTTCCAGTAATTCTTGTATTTAGAGGTCACACTGTGAGATCTCATCTGAAAATGAGCAATGCGTCAATCTCAGTCAGGTTTTTTGTTTATTGCCAGTAAGACACTTAATGTGCCCTCTGGCTATGCTGATAATAGAAAGGCCATAAAGAGTTACAGCCTGAGGATGAGCTATGTTAAATTGTTCTGAGCACTGGGCCAATTAGTTTGATTTGGCTACAGCCTCCAACACTGAAACGCACTATTGCTCCAACTCCATAGCCACGGAGCCCAAATTACCCAACATACTGTAAACTCTGAGCACTCCAATAATTTAACACCCTGAATACACAAATGGGATTTCCTGTGTAACACTGTGGATTTCATAGCTGTCAAATTGGGTGCCAAAGTGTGCCCTGGTGCTTTAAGTACTTTTTTTTGTGTGTGTTGCAGGTTGCTACTCAAGGTGGGTCATATGGAGGAGTCGGTGTACTCTCTGCTGCTCTGTGTGAAATCCCGAGGCCTGAAAGTCTGTGTCCTCCATTTGACTGACGGTTTTCAACTCTTGCGTGCTTGGATACTCAAGTCAGAGCGAAGACCTCATGAAACCTGCAGGTATGTTCTTTAGTGTCAACAGAATAGTTTGACCATTTGGGAACTACTCTTACCTGCTTATTGAGACCACTTCCAGTCCTGCATCGAAACTTTTACTTGAGAGAAAGTAGAAAAGTACGAGCATCAAATTAAACTTAAAGTACCAAAAGTAAAAGTACTCATTATGCAGAATGGCCCATTTCAGATTAATATATTTTATGATTTTGGATTATAGTTATTGACGCATTGATGTGTATCTGAATGTTTAATAATATATCATAATTTATTAGCTGATTTATAGTTGTATTAATAATCTAAATCTGCAAAGTATCTGCAATGTTGTCAAATAAATGATAATAGAATAAAAAGCATTATATTTCACCTTGAGTTGAATTATAAATTAGCATTTAATTGAAAAATGCTAGTAAAGTAAAAGTATTTAAAAACTGTACTCAAGTACAGTACCTTTATAAATGTACTTAGTGACTTTCCCCCACTTTGTACGGCAAATATGAAGCTACAGCCAACAGATTATCTGATTTTAGCACATGGACATGAAATGGGTGGACTGAAAGAACCTGCCTACCAGCTCAAACTTTAACAAGTTATAACTTTAAATCAAAAACATCAGTTTGTGATTTACGGAGGGTTTTGCGACAGACTATTTCCCTCACCTGGTCATGCTTTCACCCTTCTGGCCAGGTGCAGTTACTTCTTTGAGTCTCCACTGGTTGGTTGCCTGGCAACATCACAGAGACACCAATACAGGAAAAGATAGACAGGTATATAATACCCCGTAATACCCCGTGACACCCCATAACACCGTAACAAGTCAGTTTTACACGTTGATTTTTGTATGGCTTCAGAAGTGCTGGTAGGCTTCTTTTTTAGCTGTTTTCACGTCTTTGCTCTCAGCAAACAGACCGCTGGGTGTAGCTTCAAAAAGCAAACAAGCGTATGTTCGTATGTTTTGTCTTAACATGAATATTTTTTTCATTCATTTTATGAAAACCACTTCAAGCTGAACCATTTGTATAGATAGACTTGTTGCATGCATACATTTGGAATGTCAATTTAACCAAGTCCAGTTATTGTAATATATATTTTTATTTGACCGTAGAGTTTCTGAAAATATGAATTATTCAAATCTCTAAGCTTGCCAGTGCGGATGAACTAAAAGAACACTTACTTTAGAAAAAAATTCTGAATGTTTAGCAAAAGAATTAAAAGATTTTCCCATTTATGCATATTTAGTTCACCTATTTCAACCAAAAAGTTTTATGTTTTTTGTTGAAATGAAGACGGACTACTTTCACAAAGAGAAGTCTCACTAAAGACTCCAAACTTTCTAAATCCTTTCTTGCAATTAATTATTAAAATATTGACTGACCTTTTCAAGCTCAGGATAATTGCTGGTGTGGCCAAGTGAAGAAGACACAGCAGTGCATCACTCCGTACAGATTGATTTGGCGGCCCGATTCATGAACTTTTCACTGTGAGCAGCACTGTGACAGGAAGTTATCACCTTTCAATTTATGAGATGAATGCTTTTTAATGGAGCCTATACGTTTCAATGGAGAGGTGATATCCTTAAGGTAGACTCGTAGACCCTTGAGAGTCAGTCTAAAGCTTGCCTGAGATGGAAACACTGCATACTGCCCCTATCTGGCTGCAGGAAGCTCTGCCGTCTGTAGGAGAGCTCGTTCCAGGTCACCCACTCTCTGTGGGCGAGAGTGAGAGAAGGTGGAGAGTGCAATAGAGGGAGGGAGACAAAGTAAAAAAGACAGACTTGGTAGAAAGAACATCTATAACTCGGTAAATGCCAGCTATCACACCGCTCTGTTTCAGATGGAGAGCCCTGAATACATTCCTGTTTATTTTGTTGCCATTTATTGACAGAGTGATTCATTTCCTGAGTCTATATAAAGCCATGTGCTGAAGATACAATGCGATGTCTTCGCCGTTGCAGTGCCTCCGTTGGAGAAAAAAAAAAAAAAAAAAAAAACAAGAGTCAAGATCATTGTATGAAAGACAGAAATCTATCTTGTGGGTTTATCATACAGTCATCAGCCCACCTACTTTCTTCACCAACCGGCTTACTTCCAGTTGCATAGAAACACTACGGTGAATCATTCCTGTGGATTTCTATTGTGTTTGCCTGTCC
>NC_072457.1:6987894-7040394 GCF_027596085.1 Anoplopoma fimbria
TAATTTGACGGAGGAGAGAGTCGAATGTGATTCCCACTCCTGCCGAGGGCGCCCGAATGGAGTAACAGGCTGCAATGTCATCTCCACCTGGCCGCCTGGAGAGATGTGTCACGGGAATGGGGTGAGTGAGCTTAATCAGTATTTATTTGGGGGGTGTTTTTTTTGGAAGGGGGGGGTGTTAGTAGTGCTCAGAACTAACCTGGATATTGAGCTCAAAGCGTCTCAGTGTTTTTTTTAATATATATATATATTTATATATTTGTTGTAATGTATCTGCCGCACACTCACTCAGCTCTGGAAGTGGAGCAGAGGCGGGGTGGCTGGTTTGGGTGGAGGTCCTCTCACTCACCGCTCCTCCGTCCGACACACAACCTGCTGCATGCCCTACATACCGGGCCCGGCACCGGGGAGCGTGAGGGGAATATTCACCGAGGAGCCACAGGCTGTTTTTAACTCTCTCTCTCTCTCTCTCTCTCCATCTGACACACACACACACACACACACACACACACACACACACACACACACACACACACACACACACACACACACACAGAGAGAGAGAGAGAGTATTTTGGCTTCCTCACCGCACACCAACCTACCTTTGAATTTAACTTGTTTTCGTCACGCAAGCTTTCCATCCAATAAGCCCGTGTCTCAGCATCCCCAAAAGAGGCACACACACACACACACACACACACACACACACACACACACACACACACACACACACACACACACACACACACACACACACACACACACACACACACACACACACACACACATGGACTTGATTTGATCCAATTCAACCTGTTAAATCGCTTATGAGTCACCAGGAACGTAATGGCATTGGGTAATGACATCAATCACTCATATATAGGAACCAGCCTATATATATATATATATATATATATATATATATATATATATATATATATATATATATATCGTTTTGTGTCAAATCAATAATCAAAATTCAAACAAGTCTGCGCTTTGTGAGGGGGCGCAATGCAACGAGCAATAGCGCTTTTTCTTTTTCTATTTGCCTGTTTTTTTTTCTCCCAGATCAAGTTTGAACACTTCTCCTCTGGTTTCACCGACGCTGTGAGGAGGAACCAGAATGCCGGTAAGCGGACCGGTCAGGGCGGCTGCCCGCACAGGCCCGCACACCGCGGCGGCAAGAGCCAGCATTCACCGCACGGACTCCGAAGAAGAAGGCGCAAAAGCTCCGCGACCGCAAACCTGCAGCTGCCACGCTTTGTGACACCCAAGGTAAGGTTACACACACACACACACACACACACACACACACACACACACACACACACACACACACACACACACACACACACACACAGTCGCTGCTCGACGCTAAGCGGCGCTGTTGCATCACATTATCCCCGGACACTGATGATGATGATGATGATGATGAGAGGCCGTGTAATGAATTCATATCTGAAAAAAAAAAAAAAAAAAAAATACAGTTTTCAGGCTTTTGAATGCAGTCACGTTGTAGAAACACATTTTCTTCCGTTTTTCCCGTGCCAAGTCTGACACACGAAGTCTCTTTTTCCTTTTTTTTTTTCTTCTCAGGGACATGGAAGCCATCACACACACACACACACACACACACACACACACACACACACACACACACACACACACACACACACACACACACAGATGTTACATGGGGGTAACTATAGGAGTCTGACGTGACAGAATATAAGGCCCTAATTCCCATAAATCTCCATCAGACTAATCATCGCTGGTGGCAAAGGAACTACTCTCATTTTTAATGCAAAATCTTGTGCGTGTGTGTGTGTGTGTGTGTGTGTGTGTTTGTGTAAATGTGATCATGATCATTGAGGGCAAATTATCATTCACGCCATGCTAGCTTCATTGTGCTGTTGTGGAGGACCGGGGAGAGAGGCTGCGGATGTGCTCAGCAGTAGCCTATTTTCTTGAATAGTGGGATGACACAAAAGGAGATCAACTCTGTAGGGCACGAACGCAGAAGAGTCGAGAGCAGTGAATGTCGCCAAGCTGTTGCTGCCTCTATTGCTGTCATATTAATACCTTGTGCAAAGCTGCAATGAATTCTGCGTGTGATGTCATAACACCTTGAAAAAAACCTTAACAGTATTTTATAGTAGGCGCCTACTTTTCTATTCACTTTCTCTCTGCTGTCATCACTCCAGAGCGTGTGTGTTTCCTGCTCAGTTGGGCAAAGTATTTTCATCTCTCGCAGTCTGGTATTAACCAACTACTGAAACAAAGCCAAAACAGGAGAAGCATGAAAATGAATTTTTTATTTTTTTTTGTTGTTGTTGCAGTGATGCGATGCATACAATATTCTGAGTCTCATTTTTGGGCTCCAGCGTGATATAGAGTTGAAATAATGTCGAGATGAATTTTCACTGAGCTGTTCACTGAACCGTCCCCACTGTTGGCAAAACAGGTACGGTGGCTCAGGGCTCATTGTCTTGAAGCAGCTTGTCGGTGTTGTCAAAAAAAATGAAACTGTGGTGTTGTGTTTCTCCAGAGGTAAAGCTATCTAATCCCTCACATTTAAAGTGCTGTTCTCAAAATGTTATTGTGCCGCCTTTAACAAGATGGCCCTCTTGAGATTATTTCTACGGCGCCTAAGTGAAGCTGCTGATATTCACACAGACGTTAAGTTGCTGTACTCTGCTAGATACAATTTCCTTTTTCTAAAACAGCATATTCAGAGGGATTTCTGCAGATAAAAGGACCGCAATAGGTGAGCAATCAGACTGCTCTGTGTCATCCTGTTCTCGGTGTTTTGGTTTTAATTGTGTGCAGGACATTTTTAGAGCTGGAGCCCAAAATTAGCCCGAAATCTACATATGCCTGCAAGTGGGAAAAGGTTCAGAGAGCAGTTATGCAGAAAATCTTTCTTTTCATGGCAGCTACATAGAGTTCTTAGCTCTGTTGAACCGTTAGTTGTACTGAAGCAGTCCAAATGTAATTTAATTATTATCGCACATTTATTGTGACAAAGCCTCAAAGAAAAGCTTATCAACAAAATAGCTTTGTTTGATTGTAACACATATAATGACTGAGAGTATTGCTCTGCTATCTTCCAGGTTATTTTGTGGTTCTAGATATGTTGTTTTTCATAGCTCAGTTAAAAAAAAATAAAAAATGTGAGTCACAAATACAAGAATAAAACCAGCTGCAAATCCTCATATCCTCTTCCTTTTATCTGCTCCTTTTTCCATAAACATAGAGGATTTTAGGTAGGAGTACACACACAAGATTGCAACCTAGAGCTTATGAGGAATAATTATAAAGACGATGCTTAAAAAAGAGAAAAGCCAAAGAACCTGTGGGTGGAATAGGCACCTTCCTGCCCTGCATTGTATCTGTATTTGTCCTGAAGCGTATTATTGACACATCCTGAGATAGGAGCAGCAAGTAATCTCCTTATCTGCACAGTATTTTTGGTTGGATCTCAATGATCCACTGAAGTTAACAAAACTGCATGTTAGAAAATGAGGTTTCTGGTGATGTGGTTCTGCCTAGAACATTAACAGCCTAACCGTGTGCAGCCAACAAGCCTCCGGCATGGCCTTTAGCTTCAGCTGTCATCTGCTGAGTGAGTGCTTTCTTTAAAGTCAATTAAACCTGCCGCGGTGCCTGTACTACGTAGCGCCAGATGATCTTCTCCCGAAAAAACGCGTGTGTCCTCCACCAAAATGTAGTTACGTTTGAGACTCAGCGACAAATTAATTTGACACATTTTCTTGTCCACCGTTAGAAGAATGTAAAAACGAATGCCCTGCCTTCACAGTTTCTGTCGTGTACATACAATCACAGGTCAAATTGTTCCCACGTGAGCCTTCAGAGGAAAATAATGAGCGTTTTCTTTTTCCTGTTCCCAGCAATTACCAGTGAAAAGGGCTGAGTGACATATGATAATGAGTCATTTGACCCCCGCTGATCTTCTGTATATCAATGTGTGATAGTGCAGTCTGAGACACAAGTTATTAACCCAAAAGCCTCTTAAGAAGGTGCCCTGTTTAATCATTTAATCAAAACACAGTTGGTGGTCTCATTTAATGAGTTAGTGAGCCATAGTGGTATTAAGTAGGGTTTGACTAATACAGGTTTTTGAACTGATATTTTTAGAATGAAGTAGGGCAATTGTTGTTTTGCGATGATGCAAAACAGCAATTTTACCATTTCATGCCCAAAAATCACAAAGTAGTCAATATTTTACATCATTTGAATGTAGAACATTCTTTGGTTTCAATGTTATGATTGAAAAGTAGTTGTTATTTATCGTCTGTGAACCCTCAAGCTATTCAATAGTTAAATAAAAAAACAGAAGATGCTGATTTAAACTGGAACTGCACAACGTTTACCGTGACGATCAAAGGGTTTATGGCTAAATGTTTACAGCTACTACACACCTGAATCTGTGTATCTTTAATGTGTAAGTGTTCCTTTTAGTTTAAGATTCAAGATAAGTCTTATCCAGTTCCAGCCCAACTTTACTGATAAGATTTAAGTAATCGCTTTGGAGGAGATCTGAACATCGGGGGGATATTCAAACCTGAGAAATAATTGCCGTTCCTCAGGCTATAGGATTTTGGAAATCAGATCCTGCTTTTGATCAATCTTAAGACTCATATCTGTATTTTTCATGACTCAAAGGCAGATAGTTTTGATACTGAAAACCAGGATAATCTTGATCCTACTTGAGATGTGGTTTTAAGGGTGGATTTAGAGGCATGACAGACGTAATAGAGCTGTTACCAAGAAAATGCCACCAATACGTCTCGAGTATGAATTAAAAGCAGCATTTCATGTTTCTATTTTAAACAACAAGTCTGTCAAAACAGTCTCATATCCAAAAATGTCTCTGTTGCAGACGGATGTACCAGCTGGATGGTCGATGAAAATGGCTTTTTAAACTTTTATTCTTTATAGGAGTTGTTTGAATTGATGTTGTTATACAGTTGGCATTGAAAAAATAGTTTTTTGCAGAATAGCAGTTTTGTTTTTGGGTCATGTTTGTCATTCAGTGACACTCCAATGTTGACTTTAAAATCCTATTCAGTGTGCAGAATACTCAAACAGAGACAGTCTTTTCTACCATTTATCTCTATACAGATCGTACATTATTATACAGAATGTTTTTATTGATGATCATTATTTGTATAATGGGGGAGATAAAGGTTAAAGTGATGTTAAGTTATCTGTGGCCTTTATTGAGCTGTATTGGCAGTTCGTCAGACCTACAACAAAAGTCTATAGGCTTCTGGCTCAGCTCTGCTCGCAGTGATTTATGACAGGGATTGGGGAAAGCTCCGACAGAAATATCTGTGAAAAGGTCAATAAATGTTGTTACATTACTGCTCAGTCGTTTCCTCTATTGGCTGAAGAACCAACTGTGATGTCAGGCTTGCATCATCTTACAGTGTAACACACAGGAGTAAAACACAACAAGTTCTCCTTACTTATAACAACTGAAAATGATTGGTTAAGGTTAGTGGTAGGTGCAAATAAAGTATTCTTATTGCTGTATTTTCTTGAATTTGTTCACTATTTGACAGCAGCATAACAAGCTGTAGACATTCATCGTATTGATTTAGAGATGTGCTCATACAGTAGCTACCTTTATAAATGTTATGTCCAATATACTCTCCTTTTAGCGCCATCTTTTGAGTGAAACATTGTACCGTTTACCTGCTAAATGCTCTGCTGTGTTTGTCAGCTTGTCTCTAACTGCTGCCTGGTGCTTTGCAGGTAGCAGACATCGGGTTTAACGGAGACTTTTCACTTAAAACAGCTCCCTTGTGTAGCTGGAGATGAGGTTGATGAGAAAGCTGAGACTTAACCAAAACAGTAAATCTGTTGTCCAAAAGACCAAAACTATGACAGACGCTGAAACACTCCATGGAGCTTATAGTTGGGTGATCATTTTTTGTGCTTTGATCACTGCCAACACTTTTAATATTACATATACAGTAGTGATTTGATCCTTTAATGCCAAAATCCTGATTAGTTATGGCATAAAATGTCCATGCTCCCTAACATCATTATCGATAGTCGGCGGTCATTGTTAAAAAAGATGCACACAGATGTGGTCTCCTTTGATGTCAGGATTTATCTTTCAGCAGGAAGCTTAAGGCTTTCAAGATGGTGGATGTTTCATTTTGGATTGTAACCCCCCCACTGTGTCTATTTGAATAGTGTGCTTTTGAATTAGCTTGATTAGTATTAAACACAACATGTGGCTTTGAGAGTGAGAACATTCCCGGCTTCCTAGGAGGCTTAGTCGTTACCTTAAATGATGGCTTTTACACTTTGTCTGTCTGAGGTTTTTTTTTTTTTCCAAGCCCCCAAAAAGAGGCTTAGGAGTTTCCTCCATGCGGCCAGTCTGGCCCTGTCATTCTGGCCAACTTAACACCCAAAACCCATATTCCAATTTTATGCTTTTACGGATTCCAGATTTTGGCTCAAACTGATATAAACCTGTCCTAGTTAAGATGTTCTTTAGCAGTTTAAATCCAATTTGATTCAGTTTCCCACGGCTACGAGGAACAGATCAGTGGCATAAACGTATCAGCGCTATTCCACCACTTTATCTGACTCCAACAGGGATTTTTGTGAGTGGCCTCGCTGATTCCAGGAAAGATGGTTTGCACTCATTTTTAAGTTTTACATATGTTAAGGCAAGCTGAGCTCAATGTGTTACTGAGACGATTGATACATTTCTTTACAATGAATCAGACATTATTATGCCAGAGGAGATAACACATGTAGGTTAGGACTTTCTTCAAACAATGGTACCATGGAGCTGCACAATAATATACTTTGCAGCACCATCATTCTGTTTCTACAAGAGGCTGTAAAAAGAATAGTTATTGTATTTCTGTTGATAAGCCAACAGCTACAATTTGAAAAGAAAGTCTGCCAATGTGTGCTTAGTGCTAACTGTGCCAATGATGTTAAGTCCATAAGGAATTTCATCATTCTGCCTCAGAACAAGTCAAATGGCTTTATTATTTTCCTCATATTATGTTTCCTGTGGAAATAAAAGTTCCTTAAATACACATAGAATTGAATTACAAAGGAAGAATGTTAATAAACTGTGACTAAAACGTTTGTTAACTGATTCAAGGCCAAAAACAAGTGTTTTGTTTGTCATCACATGCTCAACATTGGCTCATTGACAGTTCAGTAAAGTAGCTTTAGTCGAAATGGATCCCCCCCTTATGTGTGTTTTCAAATACAGTTTGTCATGAAACATTGATTTTAATATGACACCATAAAACCCGCTATTTGCTGCAGTCATACAAAAGTGATTATGACTTCATTTTTTTTTTTTTATAGAAGAAAAATTGGTTCTGGCTGCTTCATGCGCCATTAGAGACTTCCTCTGGCTGAGCCAGCTGACTTCCTGTTTGCTCCTCGCACACATGAATTGCATAAATGATTTTATGATATGGCACAAATAGTCATTATAGGATGTTTGTGATGCTCCAAATAATGTGTTCGCCATTTGACTGCTGCTTGTTTCCTAATGAATGCATGTTGGCTTTTAAGGACAGTGTGTGCATCCTGTTACGAGTCTTTAAGTGTCATATTCAATTCTCTGATCATGCAAATGGGGAAATTAATGCAAATTAGGTAGGTGGAGCAGGCAGACATGTCAACAAATATTCCTCCAGATGGGCTATGGCCAATCCAAAAGCACTCCGACTAGGCGCTCTATGGAAGATATCCAGATACAAATGTTGGTAACAGGTGTACATGGGCTTTTGCTGATCCCCTTTGTAAGCCCTTTAAACTGTTGCAGATGAATAGCTAATAAGCTGGCTACATAACTAGCCTACCTAGCAATGTTAATGTGGACTCTTTAGCTACCAAGCTAAGGTTTGCTGCTATACATCTGTGGCTCTTTAAGTCGGTGTCACTTCCAATCACTGCCATGCCACTGATAGGAGAGTGATGCTACTGGTAAATGCAAATATGTTCCCCACCTACATAGATGAATATCCAAGGGCATACCTATAGGCAGATAAACGTGGGCATGATCATGAGAGAATTTGAGACTAAGCTGTTTTATCCATTATCGATTGGGTAAAAAGACATCCATGCTTTTATGTCTTCTCACTTAGACTTTTGTAATTCAGTGTTTTTGCCTCAGACACAGCACCGAGGAGACTTCCTTGAGCACTGACTCTGCTTTTATTGATCCTGCTGTTGATTTTTTTTTTTTTTTTTATGTGTGTGTGTTATTTATCCGTTTGTGAAGCACAGTGTGTGTGATTTGAAAAGTGCTCTACAAAAAACATTACTACTTTAACTAGATTGTCAAGTAAATCATTACATTTCAATTATTATTGGATATTTTCCATTAGAGACGAACATAACAAGAAAGACTAAATGCATTTTTCAGAAAAGCAGAGGCATAGAGTGTAAATGAGAAGTGGACGTAGTCACTGTTAGCTCACTCATTGGTTTGTAGAATACCGTTTTGAAGTCTCGATTCGCCATCTTGGTTTTTGGTCATCACTATCTTGCTTTTTTATTTTTAACGGACATAACACAAAAGGTGGAGATAAGCAAACACTGAACAAGACATATTCAGGCAACCGAAATGTCACTAATTGAAAACACTAAGGTTCTAAAACAAAGACACCTACAACTCCCAGACCAGACAATTTCGTGGTAGCGACCTGTCAATCACAAAGGAGCCACGCCGTACAGCATACCCTGCTTTATTGTCTATTTAACTCTAAATGGGAGCATACTTTACTCAATGAACATCATGCTGTATTGAAGAAGACTTGGAACTAGAGATCGAGACCATAAACTCAAGTTTACAATGTTTACTGAGGCAATAAATCAAGTGAGGAGTAGGGTCATTTTCTAGACAATCACACTTATTTTTGGGACCGGAACAGTTGCCCCCTGCTGGCCATTACAAAGAAAGCAAGTTTAAGGCACTTCAGCATTGGTTTCACTTCTCACAGTTGGAGGTTGCTGCTAAACACAGGCCTTGATTTAATTGGCACAGCGGTGCTTGAGGAGATGTTTATACTCACACCCCAGTGCACCAATTCTTCAAGGATATGCTGCTTAACTTAGAGAAGCAAACTGATTTAATAAATATGTAAACAAAAAAACAGGAACCTGCAATATGTTGAGTTTGTTTCCTGATGTGAAACACAATATCTGCATACCAATAAATGCCCATAGAGAATAGCAAGATAATCCATTATTGTGAAGTATGACAATCGTGAAAACAACAAAATTACACACTGTGCAATCAATTCTGTGCTTCTCTTTATGTGGTATATTAAAAACAAATTGACAGCAAAGCAGCTGAGGTAGAACATGCCATAAATGTATCATCAAATCAAATGATGTGGTTATCTGCCCGGAAATCTTTAACATCAGTAGGACCTCGTTCACTCCATGATTTAGTGCGTCAGCGTCTAGTCAGTTTGCGTTCTTTTATTCAACATGATCTTGTTCAGAGTTCTGCCAGGAAGCAAGACATAGAGGCCAAAAATATTCCCAGAGCATTCGCGAATCATCCCAAAATACATTACTCCAGGTATAATGCTCCGTTCCACGCTGGCGACAGGTGCTGTCTGAGCCAGACGGGGCATCTGGTGATGTGGGTACATTTGAAGCCTCTGTCTCCTCCTGCCAAGTGCAGTTTTTAACAGCAATAAGCAGCACATCAACAAACATATGTTCACCAGACACCGGTTCCAAGAGATGTATGATCAAAGATGGATGGCATGGTCGACGCTTTTTGAAAAGTCGCCATCAAACGTATGACTTTAACACGATCGACATCGAATCTGTGAAATAGCCGGCTACACCTGCGTGTTAAAGTAATGTTTTGGGTTGTTTCTGCATTGAAAGATACAGTAGGTTTCATTTAGACGAAATATCCCTTTATTTAAACATGACAGTATGGGAAAAGCCACAATGTTTATGTCACTTCTTGAGAACAGTGATGAGATAGAGATAATGATTGAGTGTTCTCAGGTCTCTCAGGCTTCATCAGCGATGGTTTTTAAAACATGTTTAAATGCTGTTTCAGTCTTAATTAATGAGCATTGTGAGCACAAGGGACGCTCGCCCCCACTTCTCAGTAGCAAATACCATAATGTGTTTTCACATCAGTTTTACATTTGTTAGATACAGAGTTCTGCTGCGAGGGAACCACGTCTGATAATTATTCTGATTGTGGGCCTTTTATATTTTTTATTTTCTTTTACATTTTCCAAGGACCCCTATAAATTGTAACATTTGTGTTTTAAAACTTCTCAAATGAAATAGATCTGTTTCATAGTGATAAACAGAAACATGTTTCAGTTTGATTCATGTAAATACCACATACATACTTTTAAATTTGATCCAAATTGCATTTTGTACTCAAATTTACAGCATTCATACATTTCTAGAAACTGATCTTAAAAGATTTCAGAAAATGAACAGTAGCAAGACTGACATAGGCATAATAATTTCAAAAATGTGACCTTACCAATCTAAAGCTGACTTTTATTATTTATTTGAACTTAAAAACGAATGAAGTCATTGCTGTGCATCACAATCATATCAGAGTTTCTATTGGCACAAAACTAACATGTGTGGGAGTAATTGGCACAAACGGTCCCCGTCTGTAGAATTGCACTTTTGATGAATACAATGCAATTTTATTACCCCACTTTGAGAATCACTGCCCTAGATAATATCCATTTGTCTACCGGCGACTGAGATGTTGCCATATTGTGGGCAGTAATGAAAATCAATTAGCAGAACTGCTTTATGGCTCTAATGGATTTTTACATGATGGTGTTTAAGTATTTGTCATCTATTTAATTCACAAGAATATTCGATCCATGAGCAGGTTTTTGTTACCGTATTGCAATATACTGTATCAATACCAGGATATAACATTAAATACACATAGCAAATCATATTATTTATTAGCAAAGAAGGGGCAAACATATTTTTTTATAGACTGATTTGACGATAGAAGAATCTCCTCCAGCTTAAAATTGTCTCATTCACAATATTTAGTAGTTTATTTAAATGATTTTCTTTTCTTTGTGCATAAAAGATGATAATTAAGTGAGAGAAACTAAGAAAATGACGTGTATTTAACCTTTTGCTCCTGTGGGTTTTTATAAAAAGGTCCAACTTAGTAAGATTGCTGTCGTGACTTTAAGAGAAAAGAGATTCTGGCGCTTTTTCAAACACAAGACCGACATGTAAAACTGGCAGCACATTTAAGAGAGAATGTGAATGCCCAACGGGGCTTGAGCAGAAAAACATGAAAGGGAAAAGAACATGCTACATGGGCAATGTTTCTTCATGAAAAGGTAAAACACTCCTCATTTTTGATTACAATTATGTGTAGTTAAGTTAAGTTAGTCCCACATCTTCCACATATGACATCAGATAAGAACGGGACCAGCTCAAATGTCCATTATTACATCACAGTTATTTGCTGTTTGTCATTCTACATGTGTCTGGCTCAAAAAAACAACAACTTTTATTTCCTCAATTCATTACAGCAATATGTGGTCTTTAGAAGAAATTTTGGTGGATTAATAAATGCCTCCACTCTCATCAATAATAGATTGTTGGAGAGAGCAGTGCACTTGTCATGCATTAAAATGAGTACAAATTCAGTTTTTGGTTAAAAATTAAAAAGAGAATTTATTCCATCATTACATGAGGTTGTCTAACAAGGCTTACCAATGATTGTCTACAACCGTCATGTGTCATTTTAATGTTTCAGGCCTTTTGAATAATTGAGAGCCATAAAAATCACATCGTATATTCATAAGGACGGCCCAGTCTGAGCTCATCTTGCTGTGCTATGTGCTTTTTAACCCTGGTGTTTGTACTGTTTTGGGTCAGCTTCACTTAAAATGTACAGTTTTTAATTAATTAATAGTTTGTCACATAAACAAACAAATCATCCAAACTCCAAATCCAAAATAATTATCTGACTGGCTATTTGGTTGCTTATATCCATTTACTCTACCGCTGCACCTAACAATGCAAGCTCTTTAACTGGAACATTTGTTTAAATCACTATTATACATTCAAACGTTCACACCTCCTTCACATCCTAAATAGAGTTAAGGGCAATTATAATGTAAAATCTAATGGAGCTTATCAAACTACCTCACAATATGGCCTCTGTCAATCTTTCCAAGGTCAGAACTATCCTGAATGACAATACACGTCCTCACTTTGGCACAGCTTCATAATAACTTTATTTTCATGCCCTTTCTTCCTGTTTCTTGCCTCCACCCTCACCTTTTGCCTTTTAGTTTCCTCCACAGGGGTTGTGTCTTTCTCTGGCTTCACATCCTGCTGCATAAAAACATAAATCCTACCCTCAGGTGCAAACACATAGACACACAGCTACAGACGCGCACACAAACACAGTTACAAAAACACACACAATGCAGTCCCCTGATGAATAAGGGCGTGTGCCCTTTCTGTTTGGCATTGTCCTTGTTTATTCATATTTATTACCAATGAAATATGAATGACAGAACTCTCCTGGACATTTCTTTCCCTGGTTCCAGACATACCACAAGCATGCAAAAAAAACAAAACATATATATTTATATTTTGCCAGAAGTATGTTCCCCAAACAGTTGTACACACATTTTTTTCCCCATTGCTGAAATTTTTATGTGGAAAATGGCTGTTGGGCTGTTAAAAGACTGCGTGAAGCAGGAAGGCGTTTTTTATTGAGGACAAGCAGCGGGCACTTGGAACTTACGTGAATATTAAACAAATAAAAAATGTGATATTTCAAACAAGACCCTTTCCATCATCTTCCGCTGACGAATAAACACAACAAGCCTTTGTGTTTTACAAATCCCTCTCTGGGTGGGTGGATAATGATGCATGCTGCATGTTGGTAAATGAAGAGCTATCTCTGGCAAATATAAACCCTGCTGCTCCCAGGTCAGAAAAAGCATATTTAAGTATATGATGTGAAAGTGAACCTGTCTTAAAAAAAAAGAGTGAACTGAAATTGGCTTGAAATGAAACCGATTTCTTATTTTGTTGTAGCTGTAGTAGAGGTAAAAGGGCACAAGTGATAAGTTTAAGTATAATTATGGATCATGTTGTTTGTTTCTCGGTTTGCTTAAATTTGCATATCTAAGTGTACTGTTGTTGTGCCTTCAAATTAAACATAACAAGTACCTTGTTCCAGTCTGATATTGCAAAATATGTTTGCTAAATAAGTGCAGGGAGTTATTTGATAAAATAGTTTTGGTATTTGGTTTTGTTTATTGACAATCTTTGTCGTACATTCATAAAATGCATCATATCAGACTCTGTCAGGGATAGAACGATGACGTCCTGGACGTATTTGGTGCAACCTCCATTAAGTCGAGACACTACAGGCTGCTTTCATAACTAGTCTTCTCACTAGTTGAAAGAAAACATCCAAAATACAGATTTTGGTGTTAACTTTACTTCACTTGTGATTAGATTTTCCCTAAATTCACCCAAAGTTAGCATTAGAAAATGCCGCAACTGGGGAAGTTTCATGCTGGTATGTATTAGTTAAAATGTTTACCCTATTTACCAGGGGTGTCTCCCCTTTCGATTGTAACTGGCATTTATTGTCTGACATTAAGAAAAATGAATTTGTTTGTTGCCACGATGACTTATTTTACACGTGTTAACGCAAAAGATGGGACGTGTGGGGGTGGAGGATTTTGGAGTTGTTTAAAAAGGAACATTTGAGTAAATCAAAGTACGAAGTAATGTAACACATTACTGTACTTTGGTTTGCTAAGTAACATTACAGCTCTTACGGTTTAAATGTGCATTTTCAGGCAACTTGCCTGCATCATTTGCAGTCGACAAACATATGCTGATTTCAGAGCTATTTCTGTAAGTTGACTTGAACAACTTGTAGAGCTGCATCAATGAAAGACCACACTATCACTAGTTTTCTGCTGTTATTTTTCATGAGTGTAGCTACGTAGCCAGCTATGAAAATGACATCCTCATTCTTAATCCTGCCGACAAAGCTCTCATTGGTCTCTTGTGTCTCCAACTGGTGGTAATAGCCTTCAATGTACACCAACCATACCTTTTTTGAATCTCTGACCAACCTAGTTGTTACGGTCAGTATAGTGGACACCTAAGGGACGGAAGCTGATAAGAGGTAGGCGAAGTTGAACAGGATTAATTGTGAGACCACAGAGAAGCTAAGTGGCATTGACAGGCTGAAGTGGCAGGCGAGTAGGCAGGGAGGCAAATGATCCTGGAACACAGGGCAGAAAAAAAACCTGTAAATTACAGGCCCCGAAAACAGCACAGGGAATTGTACTCGCAGCAAAACACGGTAACTACTGAGACAATGATCTGGAATGAACTGGGAGGAAATCGGGAGATGATATTCTGTAGAGTTGATGAGTAGATTGCTGGCAGGTGTGTGCAGGGCCGGGAGCCAGGAGAGGTGACGAGCTGATTGCAGGCAGGTGTCTATGATGAGCAGAGCCTGGAGCTAGGACAGCGAGGAAAACCACGCCCACTCAGAGACAAGGAGAGACGGAGAGGGAGGAGCTGGAAACACAGGGGAGAGGGGAAACGCAAGGAACACTAAGGGGCGCATCTCAAGTCTCTTATTTGTAATTTCCTCGCTCCTCGCTCCTCGCTTGCACCGGAAGTTGTTCCGCTCAAGGACAGTTCCAAAGCTCTTATTTCCCCTCTGAGGAGCGAGGAGCCACCATCTGGTTATAATATATGTTAATTGAAGGTCTGAACAACAAAAAGGCTACAAACAACTTTCTTAATTTATTAGAAAGATTTTGCTTTTCATGATCTGTTATTTCCCTCAGTAGCCTTTATTTTTGAATACAATTAAAGTCAGAGAGAGCAGGAGAGACTGTCTTTCAGCGAGACGCTATTTGTGTTATTTATATTCAGTCTCTGGAGTCCGATCGTTCTTGAGCGTCGGGTTTGTTATGAGTTACATAATTTCAATTTCCCCCGAAACATCTAGCCTGATAAATACTTTCTAGTGTTCAAAAGACACCATGATCATATTCTGGGATATTAAATAATGATTTCACAATCAGAATATCAATAAATACAGATGCAAATAATGAATAAATAGTATAAATGCATTCTGATAGTGGAAATTCATCTTGTAGCTTCTAAGTGGGATTCAGTTCACAGTATACAGACTGCAGGTTGTTAAACAGGTAACAGGCTACAAAGAGAAAGTACTGCTGCTCTGACAGTGATGATAACTTTGTGTCTTTATTAGTATTAGTACAGTGCAATATATGTGTGCAGAAACAAACTCTGTCAAGTCTCTGCAGCTGTTAAAGCCGACTCACAGCTGATCTGCCGTCATCCTCGCTTCAGAGGAAAGGACTTCTCATTTCTCTTAAAAAGTCAAAGTCCTTCCCAAGCCCAATCCTCAATTCAAACAAGATATATTTGGTTTTGTAGTCCAACATCCAGATACTTTATCTATTTACATCACCCCCAGGATAGTGTAATCGTCTGCCTACAAGAACATAGAACTTGAGCAGGCCGATTTCATATAATTAATACTCTATAGAGCAAAAAAAGTAGGGAGCCCAGGACACTGCCTTGTGGCACACAGGTAATGGGAAGGGGCTCAGGTTTAAAATGCTGGTCACCTCAGAGTCGTATCATCATGTTCAGTGCCCAGTTTGGGAATAATTTGGTGCTTGATTAATCTTAGAGATTTATAGAAAAACTTTTAATGGTCAAAGTGTTTCTTTAATAAATCTGGAAAAAAATACACTTGGAAAAACCAATGGATATTTTAAACCACTGCTACATACTGCAGTATTCCTCAAACATGTTTTCCTATGCATAACTACAGCTGCAGTCTTTGGGCAATAAGTATACTTTAAATATACAAATAGTTACACTGAGATTGTAGATTACTACACTGAGGTAGATGTATTTATATAGATGCATTTCGCTAAAGAAATAATGGCAAAGTATTTGCATGAAGGGAAAATTGTCACAAGATAATTGTAACTAAGGCTGATAATTCCAGCTTGAGATTTCAAGTGACTTATTTAATATCCGTTAAAAGTGATTAAATGCCTAAAGACAGCTGGATGAATGTTAAGCTGTGTCAGTATCAGAGACATTTATTTAAAGCAATAAAACATAGATGTAATGTATTCTCTCTGTGTGTGTGTGTGTGTGTGTGTGTGTGTGTGTGTGTGTGTGTGTGTGTGTGTGTGTGTGTGTGTGTGTGTGTGTGTGTGTGTGTGTGTGTGTGTGTGTGTGTGTCTGTTTCTTGAATATTTACATTCTCTCCAAAACCTCTCTCTCTTAACCTCACATTTCAAAAGCATTAAAAAAGGAAGTTTATTTACATATCATAAACCCTAACCATACAAACAAGCGTAGTGAGTGCAAACATCGGATTTCCACAACATTTCATTCTAATTTTCTTCCAAAGATTTTTAGCTTTGTCTGTCAGGAGTGCATCACAAATCATAAACATGTACATGTGGTTAAGAAATTCCATAATTCAATTATTTTTGTCAAGAAAAGTTGCCTTTTTACAGTCATGTATTTAGTTTATACATTTGATTTGTGACTTTGTCCAACGAGACTATTGCAATCCCTTTAGAAATGTTTCAGAAAGTCCTAAATGTCCCGTTGTGTGAGGTTGAATGTTCATATTCTGACCTTGATGAATGGAGTTTTTCCTGTTTACCGACTCCAGACCACACCTGACATGCTTACCGCAGACAACCACCACTACGGCATGCCCAAAACATCACTGATTCAGTGCAGTTCTGCTCCTATCAGTGACACCTACTACACTGCACTATTTATTTCTGTTATTGGACGAGATGTAAGTCAACTTTGATGAAATGATTCAAGACATTCAAGACACTTGTTGCCAATCAAATATTTTGGCAAACTACTGCCAACTTTAAAAAGAAAAAGAAAAGAAAAATACACAGAAAGCAAGGATTCCACACCTTTTTAAAACATTTCCAATATGTGCTTAAAGACGTCACACCACCATCTGCAATGTGTTTTAATTTTGTTACCCAACTGAGACATAACTTAGCACAGACTGCCTGGTAATGTGACAAGCTTGGCTAGCTTCTCACAGTGCTGTTGCAGCCAAATAAAACTAAGAAACAATAAAGGTGGGTGGTCCACTCTTCTTTTAACTTCTGCACACCATGTATCTTTCTCAACGAACATGATAATTAATTGCTCTCTTCTAAAATGAGACATTAAGAGTTGGGGAAGCCAACCTTTCTTCCTCGACTTCTCTTTGTTCTCTTTTCCTAATTCTCTCTACACCCTCAACTCTGGCTCACTTAATGGTGATCGATGAATGTATCTGAAAAAATACATTTTTTTATTTCAATTCAAATAATCATTTAAAACATTACATCAACAGGAAAAAAAAGAATTTACCATTTGTATTTTTCACACATAGTATTCTGGCAGATCATGCATTTCTATAAAGGTGAAACACTCATTACTTTCTGGCTACTGAGGACAAGACTGCCGAAATATGTAACTTGACAATATTGGCAGAGTCAGCAGATTCAAAACCGACATGTGCATGTTATTTATCAAACAGGTGCACCGGCCTGGAAGCTCAGTTTGTCATCTGAGACATAGCTCGCGTGCAATCACTGAAGTGTGCCTCTCTTATTCATGCAAATGCATTTAGCATTTAAAGGAGGATTGCACACATTACATGGGGAGATAAGATGAAAAGGGCTGACTGCACATTCACGGCTCACCCAGTATTCAAGGGGTCATTTTTACGAGGGAAAATCCTTTTCTCTGCAATACAGAGGCAGATTTTAAATTGTATATTAAACGTTTTGGTGGGAGAGACGAAAATGACTAATCCTGCATTCTGCAGAAATCACCATGGCAGCAGAAACACGTGTAGGAGAGCTACAGTGAATTATTTAGAAACGAGAGTGACAGCTTCTTAGAAAGAAAAGTATTTCAGTCGTAAAAAAAACACTATAGTGCAGCAAAGATTGTGGAAAGTTGTGGTCATTTAACCTGAGCCTGAACTCGAACATCCTCTTAGGTAATGCGTTTGGTTGATTGCACACTTGACATGTAGTTGCACTGGCATGCATTTTTTAAAGAAATTTAACATGTTTAAAGGTGCACTGGCCACATGCTCCAAACGAAGTTCACCTCAACGTCTACACTTCAACTACTGGGTCCTAACAATGTAAATGAACAAGTTCAAAATAAGCCAACCTTTGGGCAAGAATACACAATATTTGGGGCTCATATCAGTAGATAAGTCTGTAAAACTACACATAGACATCTTCGACATTATGTTAGAGCTGAAACATCTTCACATTCTATTGATGTAAATTTAATTTTTAATCCTTTGAACAAAAATATTTACCATATTACACATTGCACCTTTAATGACTTCTACTGCATTGGTTTTTAAAACCTTAAGGTCATTTTATAGTAATAGCTGCTCAACTTATTTTCTCAGCTAGAGTTTAATCAGGGAAGTAAATGGTTTGGAAAGTTAACATTTCATTTAATGGGGATTCAGGATTACTACATTTTTCTTGGCTTGATTTATTTCATGGTTTATTACCCCACCGTATCCCCATTTCACCGCTGAACGGCATCTTTGGAGATCTCGTTTATATGCAGAGTGCACCTAAAAGACAGTCCCAGTTCCTGATAATTAGCTACGGCTTTATTCAATCTGACGCTAATTTCATGTAGATTGCGAGCGCAAATATGTACATAAATCTGGCCCTGACACTCAGTTTGGAATTGGGTTTTATGGAGATTAACAAACCCAATTGAAAAAAAAAAACATTTGTTGATGGGGAAAAATGCTTTAGGACCACTAGAAGTAGAAACTGTGTTAGAAAATGGGGTGGCAAGTCAGTATTTTAGATTGCCAGCTGTGCCACAAAGCACAAAGAAAAGTATCAAATTGAGATTGTAGTGAACTTCCAGCCAACTTTTATCTCATATAATTCATAAGTTTGTGAGTTAAAGTTAAAGTTTGACTCTTTCTCTTGCTCAAGAATTAAAGTGCAGTTAAGCAAATATAAATTAACTAGATTTAGGAGTGTAAACTTTTTAAGTGCTCTCTAATCAAATCGTTTTCAGGTTTAACAAACACCATCATCATGGTTGAGGCACCACAATGTGATCAGATGAAGAAGGCCATCAAAAGATATATAAAGACATATAAAGACCTGACGTTTTTACAGACTAAATAGTTGGTATAAAATCAAATTTTCTCTTCAGCTGATCTCTCTCTCCAGAAGCTCATTTACTGCTGGACAACCTTTTTGTTTTGCTGTTATTGTTTCTAATGGCTCCGGCAGCAGTCAAAGATCCAATTGTGCAATCAATTTGTGATTCATTTGTCAATTTTATACAGAGATCATTAGTGGGGGGGAAATAGCAGATGATGAAATGAAATAATGAGATGAATTGCACTAACTGAAATGTACTAACAGCAGTATCAGATTGGCCACACATGGTCGTCACAGATGAAGGTTATTTGTTCGGAATGCCTCTTGTACATAAAAGGCTTCCTATGATGGATGTAACAATTCTAGCCTTGAAGCGATTCTCCATGCAAATAGATATGTAAAAGCCACCCTCTTGGGGAAAAAAACAAGTGAAAGGAACGTGTTTTGAATATGAGGGTAGACAGTGGAAAGTAGAACTAGAAGCAGAAGTTTGACAGGTTTCGTTTTATATTTGGATGCGTTTAAGTCCACAGTGAATCATTTTGCTGTTCATGAGAAAATTACAAACTTGTACAGCCCCATTCCAAGCCTACACAGTTTGAGTGTTTGCTATTCAAAAGACAGATTTTGGGTGGAGTATCTCTTTAAGATATTTTGGGGAAACAAGCCTCACATAACCGCGAGCCTAATTTGTGTTGTCATCCCGAGACACTGTGTAAAGCTGCTTCATTGGCAATGAATGAAGGAAGGAAATTGTGGACGGATAGATTTAAGCAATTACACCCACATGAGCTTTATTTAATAGGAGTTAGGGCTAACATTGTTGAACCAAAAAATTAGCTTATACCCAAGGAAAATCACTCAGGGTTATGTTGCACTGAGCACAAAGACGGCCTCTGATTCCTTGTCACTGAAGCAGCTTGAGGGCCTCTTAATGCCAGCTCTCGTTTGAGCACGGGGTGTGTGTTGTTTCCAGCTTTAAAAGAGACATCGTTTTCACAAATCTAGATTTAACTTTAGCCACGGAAATAAAAAAACATTTTCAGACAAGACTAATTTGCTGCTTAGAGGCAAATTTGTACAATTTAGGAAACACGTGTAGATGAGCACAAACAAAAGCTCCGCACGTTTTATTGCAGTAAATCAGCCATTGGATGCTCCTCTACCATTAAGAGTGAACAGCCTTCAGTGTTGGCAGGACGCTAGAGAATTATGCCACTGAATGTTACATTATTAACATCTTGCATTTTTCACTTTTGTGAGAAAAATTTGCATAAATGCTAACACAGAGGGAAGCAGTTACCCCCTCATGACATTTCTTTTGGAAGGTTATCACAGGAGTCAGCGGATATGATTTTTAAGCACAAATGCAAATCCTCCAAGACAGAGGGGACCCAAAGTTTTACATCTTCTGTATCTTGACCCTTTTCTGCTCGTGGTAATGTTAGCTCTGATGCTAACTCGGGGGAAAGTTAGTGGTAATCTTGTCCCATTGGTTGGAGCTGACACTAATTTCCTGGGACAGGAGTGTAGCGGTGTGTGATTTAGCGGCGTATGCTAAGTGCTGCAGGAGCTGCAGGCAAGTCTGTGGGCACCAGGGCAGAGAGTGCAAGCTGGGAAAGTACTGACTTGACTAACTGGCCTGATTAGACCGGGTGTGAGATGACATGGATCAGATATACACACTAAGCCAGCCGGAAAGACAGATTGGCAGAATTAGAGAAAGAGTAAAAAAAAAAATATACATATATATATATAGACTTAGAGAAAATGAATATATATAAAGATGATTAGCATATATGGGTGCAAAGTTAGAAAAAATGAGGAGAGTGCAGGATGAAGAGATGGAGAGATGTAGAGACAGTGGGTTACTTCTGTGGACGTGACGTTTCCTCCCGGGGTGTTTTTCAGCTCTGATGGACTGTGGTGGTGTAAGAAATTGGCTGAGATGCAACGTAGCATTCGCATCATGGTTTCATTAGGTCTCATTCAGCCCGAGGCATTTCACACTGCATTTCCTCTACTCATCTGCCTCTCTTAGATCTGCTCACATTACAGGAAAAAAAGGTAACACAGAGTAGGCCGAAGTGGGAACAGGAGCTTAAATTCCTCTGTATTAGCCTGGAATTTGGTTAGGATACAGAGTTTAAAGAAATGTTATTTTTCATATGGGTAAATGTTATTGATTGATGCAGACATTTGAGTGCCTTTAGCGATTCGGAATGTTTTCCTTCATACCCCCTGTGACTGGGGTAAATCAGATTACATTTATATCAGGGTTATTTTATCCATTAATAGCCGACACTTTACTTTGAACACTGCCCACAGGCTTAGATTATGTTCAAATAAAGGCAGACAGTGGAAGAGAGATTTAGGGCGTCTCATGAAGCCAGATTAGCGCTTTAGCGAAAAATAAAGTTAGGTTTAACGCTGCTCCTCTAATGGCTGCACACTTTGAAACTGAATTAAGTGATTTTTTTTTTTGAATAGTGGAGGACAGAAAGAGGACAGTAAACTCCCAGCCCCAGCTGATTCTGCACTTGAGACTCGCACTAATAATTACATTCAGGCCACATAGCTGAGTCACACTGTTTTTATTAAAGATAAATATCAGCCACTCTTTGAGAAACCCGCCGGGTCATTTTAACAGCACTTACTGCGTTTTTGAAGGCAAGTTCAGAATACACAAGACTTTTATATCCCGATGATCCGAAATATATTCAGTCCACCACCACGGCAAAGGCAATTTTTAACTCGTTTCACAAGGTGTGACTCAACTTCTTTTTAAGCAGACAAAGATAGCAAGAAGTGGGAGTTCTTACTTGTAGGACAGAAAATACAACCATGATATCTATCATACACACAACAATATGAAATATTAGAAAATAAGGTAATTCTAGATAAATGAACATGATAATGTGTTTCAGTTTATGCAAAAAAAATGTTTGTCTTCTTACTTTTCTTACTCATTATGCTTGTCATAATCCCCTCTGTGTCAACACACACTGGGATTTGAAAGTCCTGAGAAAGGACAGTTACTATATAAACACCTTGAACGCCGGTTATCCAAGATTAATATTATTTTATAAGATTAAAGCAGCTCATGAAATAAGGACGATATTATTTTACTTTGACAGTTTGCAAACATATAAACGCCTGACAACACGGCAAAAGGTAAATGATGGCGGCAATTTGGGGTTCAGTGTCTTGCTCAAGGACACTTTGACATGTTGACAGGAGAAACCGCTGAATGAACCGCCAACTCTCTTGAGACACAGCCACCCAGCATACAGTATGTCTCACCTGTACCTCTGACAGGCAGAAAACTGTCAAAGTAAAGACATATTGTTACAGCCTTAGTATATGAGCTTTGTGACATAAATTCAGGAATGGCAAACTGTTTTTTTTGTGGTCAATTGTTGACGTTTGTTTCTGGTTCACAGG
The DNA here is from genome assembly GCF_027596085.1 of Anoplopoma fimbria. Taxonomy (NCBI): domain Eukaryota; kingdom Metazoa; phylum Chordata; class Actinopteri; order Perciformes; family Anoplopomatidae; genus Anoplopoma; species Anoplopoma fimbria. Next base: position 7,010,628 of record NC_072457.1, read on the forward strand.
GTATGATGGGTGTAGTGGGCTGGATGTTGCTCCTACTCTCCCAGATGATGGTGCCTGCGGCGTCCCAGAAGCCTCCAGGTCTCAGCGTGGGCGTGATCATGGGCCAGACGCGCCACATTTCCGATCAGGATCTCCGCCCGCCTCGGCGCCCCGACGATGCCCTTGACGTCTCCGTGGTGATACTGAGGATCAACCAGACGGACCCAAAGTCTGTGATCACACAGGTGAGAAAGGCTGCGTACACACACATACACACACTGTCTGTTAAACACACACTGTCCATTTTAAATCCCCGAGTTTGTTTCCCTTTTGTCCCAAGGTGTGTGAGCTCCTGTCACGCTCTCGTCTCCATGGCCTTGTGTTTGCCGATGGCACCGATCAGGAGGCCATCGCCCAGATCCTTGACTTCCTCTCCGTTCAGACACAGCTTCCAGTCCTGGGGGTCCACGGAGGCTCCTCTATGATTATGGCTGACAAGGTGAGTGGCATTAGACAAATAGAAGCACAAACACAAAAACATACTCCTGCTGTTTTTTGGGGGATAAACTGTGTTTGTGTTTTGGAGATTAGTGGTTGTAATCCCTTCTCTCAGCCACCTAAATGTTGATAAAGCTTTTCTACCTACACTTTTTCTCAGATTTCCATGCACATTAGCAATTAGCTCAGACACACAGACAGGTATTTACAAAGTCACGTGACCTGAAATACAGTTCACAATTCAACACAATCCATAAGGCTACAGCATGATAAATCACAATATATATTGTTTATTTTTTATAAAGTGCCCATTTTAGATATACTGTATACGGTTTCCTCAGCTGGCGGGAATGTGAATGTAATGATGATGTAATGCAAAAACACAGCTTTTGATGAATGTTACATCTTTTCTTCCTGTGAGTTTTTTAACTCTTTCAAATGGATGTCTAATGGATATTTTGAGGTTGTTTGAGCCAAGAATGGATGTGATTCTCTTACGTAATACATAAACTGTCCGAGGACGTTATAGTCAGCATGTTGTAGATTATAAACTGACACACTAGGAGGTTTTGAAAGCTTGTTTGTGCTATCACTTCTGCTTCTTTTGGGTTATTTTTTTGTTTAAGTATAGAGTAGAAACACAGCCAACGCACTGGATTGATGGCTGCTATCACTCTAAGCTGTTTATGTTAATAAGCCTTTTTAAAAAGGTTACAAAGTGCACATTTAAAAGTACAGTATTCATAAGGTCAGTAGAAGTCTTTGCATAGAACATGCTGCATTCTCTGGCACATATTCCAGCAGATGATCAAGCATTGTTTAAATATGTAATAATGCATTATCCTGCTTGGTCTAAAACTGGGCTATGCAGAGCCTCCCCAAAAAAATCCTGAGCTGTAGCTGTATCCCGTCTAAGGCTCTGCGGGACGCCAGAAAAATAGACTTCCAGTTTCGAAAGAAAGAAAAAAAAAAGAGATCTTTAAGATTGATTTTTTCCTTTTTTTTTTTGGTGTGATGCTTAGTGCAAAGTTGGGGATGTACATCTCTTTCTCAGCTGAATTCTCTCTCTGGTACTGACTTTGTAGACCTCGCTAACTGACAGCCTGACTGAAGAAGCTTTGATAAAAACACAACTGGTTCTTTAGCTTTTAAGTCTCTCAGGGCACGGCAGCCAAAACACAGGAACCAATAACTGCAGCAATACGGCAGCCTTTTGAAGTAGTAGTTGCTGGGGGATGCAGTGTGTGTGTGTGTGTGTGTGTGTGTGTGTGTGTGTGTGTGTGTGTGTGTGTGTGTGTGTGTGTGTGTGTGTGTGTGTGTGTGTGTGTGTGTGTGTGTGTGTGTGTGTGTGTGTGTGTGTGTGTGTGTGTGTGTGTGTGTGTGTGTGTGTGTGTGAGCGTGTGAAAAAAAAAAAAACCCAGAAAAGAGAGAAAGGTAAGGGAGAGGCAGTGAGAGTTGGCTTGAAGGTTTGGGGGAGTGACGTTGGAACATGAAGGTCACCGTCTTAAACCTCCCACTGGGTATATAATGATAGGGGAAATAAATAAATTGTGTTTTTCCCGCCTTCAATCACTACTGTGTTAAATGTGCCATTTAAACGAGGCGCTTAACCCCCCACTGCTCTAATTGAACCGCACAGTGGCCAAACTTACAAGAGTGCGGTCACTCTCGGCGGCTCTCAGGTGTAACTAACCAGACCCCCCCCCCCCCGCAGCTGCTCCTGAGGCCTGTCCATGAAAATAAAATAAAAACCTCTTCCTGCTTGGTTTAAATTAAGGGCAAAAGCAGCCCACTGGCAGGCGAATACGGAGGCTCAGTGAGTCAGCAAATCACTAAAAAAAAAAGCACCGTTGGTAGATCGGTGTTTCCTCTCAAGTTCTGATGTGTGTGGTCGTTGTAGTTCTTATTGATCTGCACCGGAGGGACATAGTGCAGATATGTGGGGGAAAGGTGTGAGAGGATATTTATGTTTGTTTCCTCCTCTGTATCGCCTGTATATACGTGTTTGAATATGTCCTTTGTGGTTTGCAGTTCATGAAACTCACGATTGTTTTCATTACCTGTTGATTATTTCTGGATTAATCAATTAATTGTTTTGCCTATAAACTGCTACAAAATGGTGAAAATGCTGCTCATGGAAGATAATACATGGGACTCATCTGCAGGAAACACTTTTCCTTTTATTATGAAAAGGCTGCATCATACACCTTTTTATTGAGAGAAGGTGGTGTCTTCCTAAACTCTCTAAATCTATTAAATGTTGAAATTGGCACATTTCCCAGATCCAAAATCTTCAAAATTATTTTTTTTGTCTAACCAACGCTCCAAACCGCAAAGATAGTAAATTAATAATAATATCAAACAGATGAACCCAGCAAATTGTCACTCGTGAGAATCTGGAACCAGCAGATGTTTTTTTCCCGTTTTTTTTCTTGATAAATGACTAAACAGATTAATTGGTTATTAAATCTGTGGCAACTATTTATCTGCTTATTGACTAAGTGATTGATTCAATGACTCGTTTCACTGTCACGACGCTGTGCTGCATAATGTTCCGTGTTGAGAGAGCCAAACTAGACCCTCATGGAGGTGATGAGGACTCTCAGTGAGGTTGACACATCTCATCACACGGTGGCTGCTCTGGCTTTGCTCTAGGCTTTATTAGCTCCTCTCAGTGGTTTCAGAATACAACCGTACAACAAACTTCTTTTTTTTTTGATGTGAACAAAATCTGGCTTTTTAATACCGCTCGGCTGTGCGTCTGTTGCTTACCTGCTGTCAGTGGTGTCATGGTAATCTGGAGGATCGAAAGAAATCCCAGTGGGCTGGTAACAATTCAGCCTGATTACTGCGGCTAACAAACAATATTGTGCTTTCTGCAGCCTGAGCTGTTTCCACACACACACACACACACACACACACACACACACACACACACACACACACACACACACACACACACACACACACACACACACACACACACACACACACACACACACATGTATTCTGTTAACGTCGCAATCAAGTCTATAGTATAGGAATGAAAAAATTAGCTGCTCGTCTCCGGTTACCTTGGTTATCCTGGCTCTGTGAAGAAGCAGTCTACACATGATGTTTTTAGACGGAGAGCAAAAAAAAAAAAAAAAACAGAAAGAAGAGGATGGTGCCAAGAAAATACCGAAAAAGAACTTCAGCAGGCAGGCAAGTGCTCTAAAATAATGGATGTACGTGGAGGTGGGCAGTGCAAGTGTGAAATACTTGGTGTTAAAGCAGCATTAAGCTGCCAAGATGCAAACTTAACTGTCAAGATTTGTCACATTTCATGTTAAGGCTTTCTCCACTTGTCATTTTTATCAATAGCTGTCCGCAGAGCCATCACACTGTCACATAAACAGCGTCTGGCATCGGAGGCATCCCTGAAATCTGTAATAAATAAGATTGTTGAGAGCAGTAACTCACTGCAACGACTCCTCAGATTCTAAAAAGGACAGTTTTTATTTGTCAAGATTTTCCTGAGTTTACACACAGTGTGTTTTCTGAGCTCAGTTCTAATTTGTTTTTCCCAGAAACAAGAATATTTTCGACTTTCGCTTCTCAGTCGAGGATAAATGTGTTCATTTCATGTGAGGCGACAAATACGGGCTGTTGTCGTTTAGTTGTGTGTGTGTGTGTGTGTGTGTGTGTGTGTGTGTGTGTGTGTGTGTGTGTGTGTGTGTGTGTGTGTGTGTGTGTGTGTGTGTGTGTGTGTGTGTGGTTTCCAATTAATCTGCCTTGCTTTGGGATCCACTTCTGAACCGTCTCATCATTTCTCCACTTTACCGAGTCCATCAATATCAGTGGTTTCAGAATAAATCCGTGTAAACAGGAACTGTGTTAGGAATAAACCGATGAATGAATAAAAGGAAACAACAAGCGTATAACTAATAGCCTACAGGCATAAGTGGGCTTTGTTTAGTGTGCGTGATTTAAAAATGAAACATTGATCTACTAGCCAGGTTTGAATCTCGCCATTAATATTGTTTTTTGCATTCTGTGTTTGTTATTGCCTACGCTGTACTAAATATATTCCAGCCCAATTGGACCAGCCCCTAAGAAAATCGAAGAATCATCCTTTTTTTAAAACATGTATTCCCCCTAAATGAAAACAAAAGGATCGATGTCACAACAGGTCCAATCACTCCCCCGGCTCCCTCCCTCGCTTTCAATCTTCCCCCCCTGTTCTCTGCCTCCTCCTCCTCAGTCAGGAATAATCTACGGCAAGTCGGATGTTGCGCTGTGAGACGGGAGACCCATTTAGGGAATACACAGAAATGACGTGGAGAGAGAGAGAGAGGGCTCTTGTAGACCCAGAAGAGGAACAGGATTAGTTTGGAATGTTGTACTTCCATTACAGAGGGGCCGCTTTGGGAAATGAGAAAATGCTGTTGGCTTTGCCTCACCCCTCTCCCACCACCACCCCCACCACCATATGCGCTCCCTCATTTCCCGCCAACCTTGTTCATGTCGTCTTTTGACTCATACTTCTCGGTGCGCGGGGTGGGGGGTCGCAGTGCGTAGCGTAAGAACACGAACATGCTGAAATGGAAGGTTGTGAATTAAACATGCGAGTTCTTTCTGCTGGGATGCTACCCTTGGTGTCTGTGTATTTGTGTGTGTGTGTGTGTGTGTGTGTGTGTGTGTAACTGTGTGTGTCCCGGTCTGGGATGTCCCATATCAGTAGGGGCCATTTGCCCAGGTTCTCTGCTGAGTCGCTTTAATATTTAACACCTACTCCCCTCACCTGCTGTCACTGGCTTTGAGTGCAGATTGAGTGCACTGCTGCGTCATTCACTCACAATAAGTCCTTCACCACTTTCACCTCTAATTTAGTGTCCTCCGGGTCCCCATCACTCTCTCCTGTCTCTTCATCTTGTCTCTCGGTCTTCCTCGTGTCTTCTCCCTCTCTTGCATCCACGGCTCGTGAGAGGAGCAGTCGGCTATGTTAGAAGGCTTTGGGAAATCTTTGCTAGCTTTGAACCCCTGTGACGCAAGATTAGATGATGGGTTTGTGTGTCTGAGTGTGAGGGAAAGAGAGGGAGGGAGGGAGGAAAGAGGAAGTAGCTGGGTTAATATGGTTACTATGGTGACTAAACCAGACTACAGCATTTAGGACTGTTGTGCCTGCTGCTAAGGTTCTCTAGCTGCGTTTACTATACAGGTATTCATGCACAGTTCCTTTTGGCTTAGCTTGGCATCACACTACCAACACAACACAAATATAATCAATATTATATCAATATTGCGGTATGAGACTAGATATTGTCTTTGGATATCGTAATATCACATACGTGTCCTGTCCTGTTTTTTCCAGGATGCATTTCAGTAAAGTAATGTCATTTTCTTTGTACTGTATAAAATGTCCCCGTATTTTTATTCATATTTAGTCAACCTCATCCTGTTGCTTACATTTTAGTTGACTGAAGGCTGGTCATCTTAGACTTATCTTACTCAAAGAAATCTGTAACTATTAGTATAGTACACTGGTATAGTTTTAGCCAATGAAAGCTTTTGACAGGTTTGTATTTTAGTCATCGGATTATATTAAACATTGCAGACGATCTAGTCCAGCCAAAATATCACCTTGTTTCTTTCTCTCCTGCCCTGTTGTTGTCATTGTTATCTAGTTAATTAGCTCAGAGTGTGCTGCCGGTGTCACACTGATACGGCGTGAGCAGCACAGAAAACGGAACAGCTGCATTTAAACAGAAAACGGTCTGTTATTTTGTCAAAGAAAAAAGAGAGATTTTGATGAAGTTTTATTTTTCAAAACTACATTTAATCTTGCATTTTTAAGTCACCAATACTGCATGTTGATCTCATCACAGTAAGTGTTTAACGGCGTTGGGGCCATCGCGTCATCATATCGTCTTTGTCGTGGAAAAAAAGGTTGTTGACAAACACACTTAGTCATAATTTTTGTTATTGAAATAAACACTAAGGGTGTGATAATGATTCCACATTAGTGATTTTAGGTTGTGCTTGTTAATGTATTTTTCCATACTAAAATACCTGAAAAATACCTGGGGGTTTTGTGCGGGATTATTTCTTGCATGGGCATAGTGACTTCCCAGAGTGTTGTCTTGTAACTGAAGTTTTAGGCAACCAGATGAGACTTTCCTGTACAACTGAGATATAACATGTTAATAAGAAAGCTGTAGAGATGCTGTCTCTTGCCTTTGAAAAGCATTTTGTCCAAAAACGTTGAACAATACCGATATCGAGGGATCAGCATTGACATTTGTGTTAATTGATCAAGTAGGCAGCAGAAAGTTAACAGAAGCAATAACTTTTCTGCTAAACAGCACATCAACGGGGGCAATATTGTTTTCCAAGAACTCTATTTTCTCTCTAATCAAATACATACCAGAAAAAAACAAAGTCAGCATAGTGAAGATAGAGGGCCAAAATGTAAAGCAAAATAAAAAAAATTCAAATATAGTCGACTTACTTTGAACTTACTCTCCTACTGATTGGTCTGAGAGCCTCTTTTGAGGTGGGTAAAATATTCTGAAAGTAAATATAAAAACTCTCCCATATTGTGGGTCATATGGAGATTATCCTAAAACCAGCCCACATTATACTGTGTACATGAATATCACATAGACTTGGGGAACAGACATTGACTTAACCTAAATGCACAATGAAATCTCCATCTGCAGTGGAAGCAAACATCTGCTAACTGGTACAGTACATCAAAGAGCATCATTTATGTAATGTTACACGTCGTCCCATGCAAAGAAATTTAGTAAAATCAAATGAAAAAGATAAATAAATATGTAGACACTGCTAATAAATCACCATGTAGCATTGTACTGTGTCAAACATATACATTATTAAATAAATGGATAGTGTATTTCCTTTTACAGTTTTTGTTATTGTCTGTGGCTGTCAGAAATTAAACTTGACGCTAATGCAATTCTGAGGGAAAGCTCTTTAGCTAAAAATATCTTGTGTGTATATAAAGATGAGATGCATCAATAAGTACGAATACATTCAAAAATGGGCCAAAAAGGAATCTTAAAATATCTGATTTGCATACAATTTTCCTGCTCATGATATACATAATATCAAATCCTGAAGAAAATAAATTGGGGTTCTTTTTCCCAGGCAGAGTAAACGTGGCCTTAGTGGATGTCACTCGGACGAAAACTCTGAAAACTGATGCTTAATTAAAAATGTAAAATACTTTGGAAAAACTCAACAGCAAAGGCTTTTTTTTTTTTTAAGAAATCCTGACCCAGTTACTCAAGAAAAAAACTGAAAAAAGTTTTTCACATGTATCTTTGTTTTGGCACCATTATATCGGAGATAAGACAGACATCTCTACAGCGGATTCCAACAAAACATGGCAACTCACACCAAAGCAATTTAGATTGATAATAAGATCTACAGTTAAGAAGAAAAATATGTGTTCTTGATTTTGAAATGTCCCTTTCATCGGTTATAACTTTTGCAGTAACACCATTCAGAAGGACAAAAAGATTCATAGATTCATCACTCCTCATCACGTTGTCTTGTCTTGGAGTTGTTTCCGTCTTCGGAAGGCAATTTAAATACTCGCTGTGGTTTTGGCTATGAGACAGTCATGCCTCATCATCCCTTTTTTGAACTTGCTTTTAATCTTCGGATGTTTATGTTCACTCTACTTTTGGCTTGGAGACAGCCACTCTACTTCTCAGCAGTCTTTACTTCTTTCTCTTTATGTCAGGTTTTCCTCTTGTCTTTCACATTCACCATGATTGATGGTTTTATATGTTACTTACCCTTCTGGTGCTGAATTACAGATGATTACTTGACAGCAGAAAATATTTAGCTTGACCTGGTTTGGAGCATTGTCAAGCAGTTGTAAAAGCTCTTAGACACCTGACAGATGATTGACAAGACAGATTTATTAAAGTTCAAACTTGAAATTTTTGATCCTCAAAATGTTTAAACACAATGTAGTAAAACACATGTTTGTCTGCCTCCTTTGACAAGATGACAAGACGACAAGAAGAAGTGCTCTGATGAAAAATATCCAGTTTTTTTAAGTAAATGAATGGCTGATTCTGTCATATTTCACTGGAGATACCAAATTCCACGAAAAATACCGACCGAGGAAGAGCAGAAAGAGAAATGTTAAAATATTATACTTTAATTACATTTCAGGTCTCTAGGTTTGCGTCGTGGTTTCATGGCTCTGCAGAGACCTGGCAAAGTGCACTTTACTCGTATCTTTTAATTTGCTGCAATCTCTGAAGTGGTTTTCATTGTCAAAGTACAACAGCTATTACTGAAATGTTGATGATAACAGAGGAGAAAATATTTATTTTTAAAAAGAAGAAGAGACGTGTCTACATTCCCTGTTCAGGCCTACGGTGGGAAATCCAGTTTTTCTTTTTTTGAGAAAATTGTAGATGTAGACAGAATGTACAGAGTGCTTCACATTATGTTTCAATGCTGCTGAATGTATCACTATCTTGTAGGATAAGAGAACAGCATTGCTTCCACTTAAAAATACAAAAAAAGCTTCTCCAGACAAAATCACACAACTCTGCTCCCACCGTGCACATCCCCTGCAGCACATTATTGCTTTAAGGGAAAATGATTTGCAGGTAATAATGTGGACATCCAGTCTGAAGGATCAACGCAATCAATTAGAGCTGTTACCACCATGGTGCCTTTGAACGCACCAGAGAAATCACAGTTTACCGACACAAAGAGCCGTCCTGTCTCTGTGCCTGTGTAGCAGTTTATTGGATGATAAATTATCAAGACCAGGCCAATTTGTAGAATGAGTGTATTTACCTGGCTGTCAGTGTAAGCCGGCGCTCATGTCCAGCTATAGAGAACATTTACTTCTGCTTGTCTGGCACATATGCAAACATAATTGGTTATACGTGCTTTGCAACCAAATAATGAGTGCTGTTTGTGCTTCGTGGGTGATCGTGTGTCAGCTATGTGAGACAAATTACAATGTTGGTCAAACACAATGAATGTTAGGCTACTAAAACATGCACAGCACTACAGCTCTTAGTGGTCAACTGATTCAAAGCAGAGCCACACCAGTATTTAATGTGGTGAAACCCCAAAGTTCTAACATTTTAGTTAACAAGCTGTTTTCCACCATCTACTTGTATTTAATCATCTCTGTCGGACAATGAACTGAAGTAGATTGGTTTGAAGTTTCAAGTCATTATTTGTCATATGCGCAAATGCACTGGAGCAGACGTTGGTAGTGAATATGAATTGAAAATTGCTATTTGTATAGCCCAATATCACAAATATTCCTTGGAGGGCTTTATAAATTATTATATATAAAAAATAATTATTTTTTGTTTTACATAAGACACCCATTCTGACACAAAAACACTCTCCCTATGCACTGCTGTTGGATTCACGATCCACAAACAAAAACAGCCCATGGTGAAACCCTCAGCATCATAGCCAGTTTTTTTTTTTTTATATGTTGACATTGGCCAGGCAACTGGAGCAAAAATAGTCAGTCACAGCTGATATCCGACAGCTCAGTCTTCACGGTCCTGGCTAGCGGTGCTTCCGCCCGATCACAACACACTAAGCCTCGGCTTTATTCCCTCAGTGGTGATGCTGGCTCACACGAGTCAGCTTTGACACTGACATCCAGTGGCGTTCATGGGGGCAGGAATGGGTTGCCCTTTTTCCTCTTTGGTGCAAATTGCCCTTTTCAACTGGCAATCAAAACTATTCAGGCCCTGCCCTGGCCCTTTCATAGGGCATGACCTTCTCTGGCTCAGCTGAGTTAGAGTTAGCGCTTTTATATTTTTTTTTTTTTTTTGCCCATTCCCCTGAAAAAACTGCCTGAGCTTAACGCTGCTGACAACAAGTAATCAAATGTGAAATAATCCACAGCGTCATCTGTGTGCCTGTAGTGGGAAGACATTTTGGCTGTCAGAAATGCCGACGTCAACTGGAGTGCCCTTAGTTCATCAGAGTTTCGGGGAGGGAATGAAATGTTATCTCAAACAAACTTCCCCCGCAGTTCTTTCACCATCCACTGAAGTCGAAGGATGTCACCGGATTTGAACTACTCTGCTGCATCTGGCCACAGTGATAACAGGAAAAAGACATGTCACCTCTTTAACTTGTGTATAGTGCTGCTGAACATCAGCACAATGTTAGAGAGTACAGGTGGCCTGTTTCTTAATACATTTACTGCCACTTTAAAGCCGAGCACAACTTCATAACAGGTATGCTGTAAGTGTTGTAACCTTTTTTTTATTTGAACCTGTGCATTAATATTAAATTATTCCGGTGTGAACATAAATCAGAGACAAACCAAAGTCAAAGAACAGAGCGGGGAGGTTCATACTGAATACTGCTTTTGGATTATCAATGCAATGATACTTGTGGGAGGAACCAGAGGATTATTGATTTTTTTGATAGACACCCATCCTGACAGTTAGAAGCCTAGAATGGGAAGCAAAAGTGTCTGTAAGTTATGGACAGATTTTAAACGAGATTTAATCAGATTCATGATGAGATGAGTTACCACCATGTATCAAACACCAAATTAAATCCAACTTCATCAATACAGTTATTAACACTTTAAACTTTTTTTGTGTGACTAATTCTGTGAGTGTGTTTTGTCCAATCACATTGATTGGAAGGTAACGCAACAAATGTCTCAAGGAAAACATTCTCGACAGTGTAATGGCACAAAGTCTGTTTGTGTGTCTCGGCGTTCTGTTTATCTGTCGGTGTTGGCAGCGAGACTCACTCATTGTTGTTTGCTTGTTGTGAACGGCTGCTGGAGATGTCAATCTCTCCTCAGCAGAGCTTCTGCAGCTGTTCGGCACACATCACACGGCGGCGTTGTGTCTGTCTGTAACCGCGCGATAGAGCAGCAGGACGTCGCAATCAGCCAACAGGTCCCTCTGTCTCGCACACGATGATACAATTACCTTAGAGAGACCTGCTGTCTTTGCAGCTGCGTTTGCTTGTGTTGTTATGAGAAAAGTGTGTGAGTTTGCATGTGCGTTCAGGAATCACTCATATCTGTCAGCTGTCGTCTTAACTCGAAAGAAAGTGCAGAGTGAGGGGTAGTTCTCTGGTGGTTTGTCATCAGTCATTTGATTCATCGTTGTTATGAAATATTGATCAGTGTTAAGGTTAAAGGTAACTAAATCACTTGGTTAAAATCTTTTTAGAATGCTTAAAGGAAATCATTGTTTACTGTTGTCCTTGCAGTAAAAGGAACTATACCGCAATGATCACATATTAAATATCCTGTACTCTGACTGTAATCTATGTAAATACAGAAGTATTATCAGCTACATGTACACTATCAAAAGTAAAAGTACTAATTATGCAACCTTTCTCCTGTCAGTGTTACTCAGTATATAAAATAATCTTGTATTATTAGAACTCATGGATTTACATTTATGAATTTTACTGTTTGTAGCTGGTGGTTGTTTTTTTTACACAGCTTCTCTAATTAATATTTTCATATTTTGCATGTGCACAGATTGTAAAGCCCTCTGAGGCAAATTTGTAATTTGTGATTCTGGGCTATACAAAATAAACTGAATTGAATTGAATTGAATTATATTTCCTGAGATAATCATACCGTTTCATTTTTGTATATCGCACGACATTCATTTATCACACGACGCCACAATGTCTGTCACCGTGGGATAGAGCAGCAGGATGTCGCAGTCAGCCAACAGGTCTTTGCAGCTGCGTTTGCGTGTGCGTTCAGGAATCACTCACATCTGTCAGCCATCGTCTTAACTCAAACGCGGCACACTTCAGCAGAGTTCCTACGCAAACCAGCCTTATATATCATTATATCATCCTTCATTTTTCTATCCCTTCACTGTCATCTGTCTTACACTCTCCTTCAAACACACTTCCCTTTCCAGCTCCTCCCCCCCTTGCATCACTCTCTTAAACCTTTTATTTTTCAGTCATCCTCCATGTCTTTTATTCGCTCCCTATTCTTCTCGTCACCTCTTGCCAACCTATCCCCCTTTCCTTTTCTCTTGTCATTCCCCCTGCTCTCCTCCTTCTCTCACGCCCCAGTTGGGGAGCACAATGAGATGGCAGTGGCAGGGCTGTGAGTGTGTGTGTGTGTGTGTGTGTGTGCGTGTGTGTACGTGTGTGTGTTTTGTCTGTGTGTGTGATGTCACACTACAGCAGCTCTATAGTAGCTCTCTCTTTTTTAATCCCCGTGCTCACAGACCACACTGCTATTTTAAGATTCTATAAACCTTTTCAAAGAAGCTTCAAGGGGAAAGCTTCAACATGTACTGTGTACTGCGTGTGTGTTTGTGAAGAAAGAGTGTGTGTGTGTGTGTGTGTGTGTGTGTGTGTGTGTGTGTGTGTGTGTGTGTGTGTGTGTGTGTGTGTGTGTGTGTGTGTGTGTGTGTGTGTGTGTGTGTGTGTGTGTGTGTGTGTGTGTGAGGGAGTGTGTAGGCATGTGTGTGTTTCAGACCAGCTGATAACTCTTATCACCTATACGGTTCATGATAGAATTATTCCTAGAAAAAAAACATGCGTATATTTAAATCCTATTTTTGGTAAAGAAAAATTGTATAGCTGGTAAACAAAAGTCCCCTCTGACTTCACTGGTTTAAATTTAAATCTATTTGCGGATTTTCTTTTGTCAGAGACTATTCCCAGCTCTCACCTGCACATTTGCCTTTCTGCAGAGTACAGTGAAATACATTTTAGAACCTCAAGGAAAAGCTCAAGTCGAATATTTAGAGGCACAGCTGATGTCATGTTAATAAAACAGGCAGGATCTCCAGACAATAAACAGACAATAAACCTGGCAGTAAACCTTCCGCAAAGTATATTGCATGCTCATTATTGCCACCGCAATACAATATCTCCAGCGCTGAACTGTCTGATCTCTCTCGTTTTTCATCATATATTAATCTGTTACTGGCACAGAGGAGCTACAGCGTATTCTGTCTTTGCTGTAGTACTTGGTCTTCCATTTTCTGAGTCGATTGCCCCTTTTAAACTATTAACACATGAGCAGAGGAGCCAGCTCTGGCTCGGCGCCTGCACCTGCACTCCTAGGAGGGAAAGGTGTGATACAGGAAAATAAATTCACTTACTTAATGGACTGCTGGAAAAACATCAGGAGACGGTCAAGGTCGTGATAGAAATGAGAGAATTCTGACCTCACTTCAAAGTAAAAACCCAAGGGCTTCAACAAGTCCTCCAGCCTCTAAACGCGTTGTTGGATGATCTGCTGCCTCTCTGTTAACTGCTTAGTAAAGATTATGGATGATAGCAAATGAATTATTCTTAAAGTAGGATTAATTGAGTCCTCTTTTGGGCAGCGGAGCAAGCTGTAAACACAACCCCTGGCATTTGATCACTTAATAAAGTAGATATAGCAAATGTGTTAGCAAACAGCTGCCTATTAAAACATCCAGCAGGCACAGAACTACATTAGCATTCATTCTGATTCATGTTTATGGCAACCCGACAAATATAAATCCAATATTTACCCTCCTTTTATCTCTGTTTTGATCTCCCCTATCAACTCTCCAGGGGAATACTTGGCTCTTTAGCGCGCTAGATCTTCCACTGCACTCGGGGGCCGATAGGTGCTTTACCTCTCGGTGGGCTTATCACAGCGTTTTTTGCTGCAAACCGCTGACGGCTGCAGCTGGAAACGAGGTTGATGAGAGCGGTGAGAGTGAACCAAAATTGGAGGAGCATAGAACCAAAACAATGAGCTAAAAGATGCTAAAACGTTCTGTAGTGCAGAAGGAGAGTGCAGAGAGAGGGGTAGTTCTCTGTGGGTTTGTCAGTAGTCATTTACATACGGCTTCTTAAATCTATAATACTGTCATATTTCATTATATTTCGTGAGATAATCATATCGTTTTTTGTATGTCACATTCATTTTCCACATGACACCACATTCACCATGGGTGACCAGACTTTTTGGATTGTGGGCCATATGCAAACAATAGTAAATGCTGAGTTTTCAACCAGTTACACTGCAAAAAATAGCTTTGTTTAAGCAAACCTTTTATGACATAGAATTTTTATTAAAATAATTACGCAGCATTGATAAACAGTTTAACATTTGGCATTACAGTCTACTTGTGTGCCCACATATTACAAAAAGTATTTCTGTTTCTGCTGCTCTTAAATTAAATTAACATGAATTCAATAATTTTTAAACTCTACTACAGTGCGTGGCCTAAGTATCCACTTAAAATATAATAGCCAAATAATGGTTATTACTAGAAATATGCTCAATCCATGTTCTATTTAAAAAAAAAAAAAATACAATCACCATTTTAAAACAGGCAGCAGGCTGCAGTTGGCCCGTTACCGTAGTTTGGCCGCCACGGACGACTGGGGAGCAATTTAGCTCAAAGACATTTTAATGTAGGAGGAGAAGGGTATAAAACCCAACCTACGCCTGGTTGCTCTGCCACTTTATAAAGCTGTGATATATAATTTGTGTAATGTCGCCTGTAATTCTAGCAGTTTGATAGATGCAAACAGTATGATATTTGCCTCTGAAGAGTAGTAGCATACTGTAGCAGAAAATGGAAAAACCTCAGTAAAGTAAAAGTATGTATTATATACTTGAATAATTTTTCTGGTTGCGTTCCACCCCTGCTGCTTAAGCACCGAACATAAGCACAGTCTGTTTTAAGCTCTTTAAACAAATGACCAGTGCTGCTGTTCTCTGGACTGGACCGTCTCGTGGGTCCTGTTCCACTCAGATAAATCTGTCCTTCTTCCTCAGACTGGGACCAGTGTTTGCTCTACACTACATTTTTATTTCACTGTGAGATTCTCCTGTCCCGAGCCGCTTTGAGCTTTCTTTTTTCCTTAATAGAGACTGTCTCCTACATCAAATCTACAACCTGCCTCTTGACATCATCTCCACAAGCCTCCTTAAGGGGTTTCTTGATATTGTCGGCCCAAGTGTCCTCTCCACTGTAAATAGCTCCACGGCCACCGGGGCTCTTTCACCCTGCTTCCTGCACGCAACGCTCCTGCCTCTTGTAGAAATTATACAATTTTCAGCAGTTTCAGACCCAATTCCATTATTGCTGTTTTGGCACTTTGTGTCTCGACTCTTCTGTTTGAAGATAAATGGAAATCTGTCTGGTTTTCTGGCGTTGGCTCATTTGAGACAACCTTTTTCTGACTCTTGGTTTTCTGTCTGTGCTGTTCTTTTCCTCATGGACTTCAAGGCTGCCTTCAATATGGTAAATAATGCCGTTATAATTGACTGTCTGGAGCATAGGGTCGGTGTAAACAGACCTGTCCTGGCTTAGCTCATGTCATAACTGAGGAGAGGAACCATTTAGGAGATTTTTCAACTGCCTTGTCTAGGATCTCTCATGGGGTCCCTCAGGGTTCAATTGCAAATTAATTTCTCTTCTGCCTTAGTTTGCTGCACCACTGAGTCATATTATTGAGACTTACATTTCCTCTCAATGTTCTGCAGAGAAACACACAGCGGGATGTCCTGCTAAAGCCCACTGATCTGCACAATAAGAAACCCTTTCTTTATGACAATATGTAAATGTTAACTCACCCAAAACGTTTTTTCCAGGAGATTAAAAGTGAACGTCAAGGTTTCTGAATCCCTTATGTCTATCTCACTTCTTCATCTAAAATATCTTTCACCATGCTGTGCCAAAACTTTAAAACAAAGAAAGTCTGAAATCTGTAACTTTCCACATGATATCATCGTCTCCCGTGTCGAGAGGGAATTGGAATAAGGTTTGAACTACAACAAAGACGGTCGAATTTTTATGGATGATTGCGTGGAAGACTTTTATTTAATCAGCCATTAAACCTGGAAAATACACCAGCTCTTCATACTCAATTTAACAGCAGAGTCGGGAGATAATGTCCGACTAAGTTAATTAAAATCAAAGTTTAGTAATCCCAGTGGGGAGATTTGTCCTCTGCATTTGACCTGACTGTTGAGGAGGAACGGACAGCTACTGAGCAGCGGCCAACTCCAAACAGAAAGACCTTGTTACTGTGTGGTGACAATGGATCCCTTGTGCTGTGAATGGTAAATACATACTGGATAGACTATATATAAAAACATATAATTAATTTACAAATGTTATTCTGATTAGCTTCTTGTTCTAATAAGATTTTCACATCTACTAATATTGACATTTATCCCCTCCAGACATGTTTTACGACTTGCATTCAAATACTCTTGTTAATTACAGTCTGAAATTGGTTTTCCACATAAAAGTTAAATATTCTTAGAAGATGTCTACTCCTTCTCCCTCATTGAAAAGTCTATGCATATGCAAATATAATTCATTTTTCATTCTCAGTGTATGTGTGCCCGGGAGGCTTCAAGTTTCCACATCACACTTCTGTATGTTGCACTTGTTCCAAGTTGTGATGTCACAAAATCCGTAATGCTCGTACGAACGCATCTTAAACTCAAGTTCAAGGTGATCACAGAGAAACTTTCCCTATTCAACAGCATTCTGCACATTGAAGGTCAGACATCCAAGTGAGGTAATTATAGGCAAAACACGTTTTTACAAGCAGAGGGGGGACTTTCATTTTCATTTTATTGATCCTCTTGAGCAAATGTGTCCTCTGCATTTGACCCATCAAACTATTTTTTTAAGAGCAGTTAGGATCTTAAGCACAACATCTGCACTCCCGTCTCCAGTTATTGGCATTGCATTTTAAACATTTCCCCACCGGATTACTGTAAATCCTTGCGCATTTAGAACGGTCTGTCCTTCATGGCCACCATGCTGCTAAAACAAACATTGCTGCCAAACTTACAAATGTATCCAGAAAGGTGGTCCGCATTTGCCATCGCACAGATTTGGTGCGAAAGACTTTCTGTTGTTTCTAAATGTGTTTCCCCTCCTTTAGACGTTGTTGCCTTCTACCTCTAGAGCCCTTAGTTCTGTCAGAAGTAGCCTTTGATTTTCAAAACTTAAGGATAAGATAAGATAAGATAAGATAAGATAAGATCATCCTTTATTAGTCCCACAGTGGGGAAATTTGCAGGATACAGCAGCAAAGAGGATAGTGCAAACAAGAGGAATAGGTAAAAAAAAACCAAGTATTATAAATAAATAAATAAGTAATCACACAGTAAAGAATAATAAAACTTAAAAAATCCACAATAATATTATTGCACAGTAGATTGCACATATTTTTTTATTGCACTGATTTATATATTATTATTATTATTATTATTATAAGGAGGAAGCATCTTTATTGTTGCTCCCTGTAGATTTATTAAAATATTCTGTTATGTTAGGATCGACTCTTTTGTCTGCTCATATTAAAAGAAAAAGTGTTTTTGCTCTGCTTAATGTGTAGATGTGTAAATTAATTTGTGCTTATGTGTTCTCAACACCAGCAGAAAACCAGCATTGCTGATTAAATACCACTCACACATGAGAATATAGAATTTAATAGCCTTTTTTGTCGCAGTAGACCAACTCTTCGCCATATGGAGTATCTATTATCCCGAAGCCTCAGTTGTGGATGGTGATGATAATGATAGTAATGAAAACTTATGACTATGATGAACCTGACAATGACAACCATTGCAATGATGTGTATGATGATGAGTAGTGGAGTCCCTGTGAAGACCAGGGTGCCCTTGTTTTAATCCCTGATGTGATGTCATAGTCAGCACAGCAGCCATGGAGGTTGTTTTCTGTAATTACATTTTATATTAAAACATTTTTATACCTCTCTATGCAATATTCATATTATATGGAAACATACTAATGAACAGTAAACACAGGTAGGGAAAAATATCAACCGCATTAATAATGTAAACATCTGCTGTATAATTAAAGCATCTCGTCTCTGAAGAACAACGCGGCTGTTCACCGCAGTGTTTGTCTGCATCGCCTGTTTCACATCCAAAATGTTACTAATAATTGTAGAATTCATTTTATTTCAGTGTTATTGTTTGAATATATTCCCTGTGATTCGGTTCAAGAAACATTTGTTTTTGTGTTAACATATGCTCAGTATCGCAGAGGAAAAAACAGAGTTTACCCAAAGAGTCAGAGCTGGGTAATGTTGTTCATCCCAAATTAGCTGTTAGACGCTGTCAAGACAAACCATTAACACAAACATATGATAAACAAGTAACCAAATTGAAAAATAATACCTTCTGTCATTCATTCCAACAGCGTCATTTTAGAGTTAACACGGACATACACGGTCATATGATGCAGTTTAGATTGCTGTTCACATGACCTTTGTGGGACAAAACAAACCAACATCAACTGAACTATTGTCATGAATTGAAAAAAGGTTCTGCCATCACACCCCAACAAAAGGGCACCCAGACATAAGTAATAGATTACCTGCTGGTTTGTCAATATGATGGTTGATAGGGTGTATTATCATTGGAGAGATAACAGTTTATCTGTGCGGGTGAGAGATGGTTGACCAACTTTCTTGGTGAGCAGCACATTAAGGTCTTTGTCTTAGTGAATATTCACAGTCAGATGCTTCATGATGATGATTTTAAAGGTGAGCTCAGCCCATTTTCAAAATTCATACATGTAATTCATATAGTTTTAAATCACTTTTTGGTTGAGAAACACTATTAATTTAATCCTGATGCCTCTATATGATCTACACATAGAGGCCGATTGGCTAATTTCTATATAGTTCTTCTTAATACCTGTCATCGGTGCCAACAGGTCGGTCTCCGTGCAAAAATCATTTGAAATCATGCAGGATCACCAGAAACTAGATCAGCCTGCCTCAGACTGACCCAGATCCGGCTTCGCTGCATCCTTCAACCTGCATTAGGAATCTCTGGCGGGAGGAAGACAGCTCAGTGCTTGGCAAAAGCGTCTTCTCCTCCAGCCAGGAGCAGAGTTTCTCCTCCCTGCTCTGAGTAGCTGGAGTCCCAGTCTGGACCCGCTGGAGGGAAGGGAGGCACAGGAGAACCAGAACCAGGACTGCGCTTAGCAAACTGTCAGACCCCACTGCAGTAATATTTTTCTAAAGGTTGTCGGAAACACTACCACATTTGTCCACAGGGAACGTCAAAATCAACACAAAAAGTTCCTTGTAGTAACTTTAACACAGTCCAAAATTATTATTATTATTATTAATAATATTGGTAAACATGAACAACTCTTCCCCAAATCCCAAACTAGAGTGCTAAAATTCTAATTTGTGATGGTAAAAAAAAGCTCCATTTTGAAAAAAGTTATGGATGACACTGAGGGCATTGTCTATGGAGAAGCTCTAGACTTTACACCAGATGACAAAACAGGTTTGAGACTTACTGCTCCGGTTTCAGGCTTTTTTTCCCCCAAAATTATTAAATTTTCCTCAGCAATGAAATGGAACTCTTAATTTAGGTGGTGTTTCACTTTAAAGTACGTTGTGGAGTTTTTGACCCCCTAGTTAAGCTTTGGAGCAGAGTATTTATGAGTGGGGCACTGTTGTGTTCAAATCATGTACATGCACATGCAAGCATGCACTCTCATGCTATTTGTTTCACACTATGCTGTTTAGTATCAGTTGGTGGTGGTATTTCGCAAAGAAACATAAATGAGCAAAGGCGGAGAAGACTGCTGGCAAGCGGACACAAATGAAAACAATGACCGATTTATAATTTGCTTTGTGAATGTTTTATGAGGAAGGAAACACACCCAACATGTTCGTTAGGCCTCAAGGACACAGTGTATGTTTTGGTGTTTTGGAACATCAATACTCCATAGCTGCAAGCCAGTGATACCGTTTATCACTGTTTAAGTGTTGGCTTTATGGTGTGTGACTAGTTTGTACCTAAACATTTCGTTGGCTGACAGGCCTGGGCTTCAATAAGTCAGGCTGAGACACTCTTGAAATATCACAAACCTTCAAGTACTTTTACACCAATAAAAAAAAAAAAAAAAACAAGCAACTCTTACAGGAAGCAATAAACCTGTACATGTATAGCCTATTACAGCTAACACTGCCTGCAAGGAGATCAAAGTATTGATTTCCTGACTGTTGTGTAGCCTAAAAACAAATACATGTGGACGGCTAACAGATCTGTAATTCTTGATACTTCTGCAGAGCTACTGTTGATACACTAACTCACTCTAATTGGCACGTGAACAAAGGGATGCATACTCCAGAGCACATCCTACCTATAGGTCCACGACTACCTCCTAACTTTTCAACTATCTGATAAGCCAATTACCGCAACAGGCATCCGACCCAATCAATCACAGTTAGGGACGCGTTTGACAAAGTTGCAGGACTTGAGGGACCAGCAGCTATCGCGGCTCCACTGTCTCACATCAATCATCTCTCAAGTGCAAACAATACCGAGGAAGTGTGCGATTTTTCGAGATGCTTTTCTTTTTTCTAGTCGCTGATTTAATAACAGATTTCATCAATTTCTCCTGACAGTTTGGAACAACCATCCTGTTTCTGCATTCAATGAGTACATACATTCCTTCGTCTGTTGTTCTCTGCTTTTTTCATCGGTCTTTTAACTTACTGTTAGTTTATTAATCAGTGAAAATGTTAACCGGACATGTTTGCTCAGCTGTAGCACCGAAAAAAACCAAAGGCTAAATTTGAAGAAAAAAACATTGAAAATCATCTAAAGTACAAGTACGTTCGGATTGTTAAAAGGTTGTATGGAGACACATTTAGAATGAGTTCACTGTTAAATCAGCTGGATGACATGTGTAGCTACACAAGCGTACATAATAATGACTAAAGTAGCTGCACAGATAAGCTGTTATGCCTACATAATAGACTTCTACAATAACTCATAACACTTGCATGTATGCATAGTAGTGTTTCTCACCCCCATCTACCGTACAGAACGGCAGGCCATATGTGCTAAGAGCATAGGAGCAAGCCTCGAGGCATTCACTGTCCATGTGCTTCACATGCGCTACCGGGCGAGAGGTACAGAGGGGAGGAAGGTGGGAGACAGAGAGAGACGAAAGAAAAAGGTGGAGACGAGGGAGATTTGAGTGAAGCTTGTGTCAGCCGCATACCATGTTGGTGTCAGTTCCACTCCTCTTCCTCCATGTTAAGAAGTTTCTCTCTCTCTCAGAGGCCCCAGCTGGTCCTGAGAGAGAGAGAGAGGAGGAGGAGGAAGAAGAGAGTACAGTAATAGAAATGATAGAGAGGCAAGTGCAGATATAAGATGAGATGGAAAAACAAAGACAGAGTGATAGATTTGCTAACATAGCATTTCATGCAGCGGCGATGTCCAATTACATGCCACGGAGAGCGGGGGTTCTGTGCGTGCAGCGTTTTTCATTCAACCAAACAACAGAGCTCTTTCTCAATATTTACTCTTCGTCCCCTTTGACATTTTATTTAGTCTGCAGCTTACTGTGCAGAGAGAGTTGAAATGGCAAGCCGTTGATCATGTACGATATCGAGCTTATAGCCCATCATAAAGTATCTTGTTACTTATTTATTTGAAGATCATCCTCTCCCGGATTTTTCAGATATATCTTCCCCACAAAGTCAGTAGTTTTTGCATTTTGGGGATTTTATGTTCACCCCACAGCGGCTGAGATCACTGATGAGCTACCTTCAAGCTGAGAGCGTGCGGCTAATTAGCGAAATCACTTGATGTATTCATTAGATCCTCTATCCGGAGCAATAAGCAAATCTTCTTTTCATTGCAAATAATTGGACATCACTAATAATTACGTGACACACACACACACACACACACACAGATGTGAGAGTGGGGCTCAGTTTTCAGACACTGCCTCTTCAGTTATGTATACTGTATTAAATGAGTCTTTCCCATATTGGTGTTGGTGGGATTTGATATTCAGTAATGGTGACAGTTAGTGCGTATTAATGGGGAGGCTGGCGCCCACTCTTGGAGCCAGGTTGGGCAGTGGAGCTCGTAGTCAAGCTGTACTCCTGGCGCCTGTTCTTCAGATAAACGCCATAGCTGGTCTGAGCACAGCCTGAAGGAGCAACGGGAGGCCGCTGTCTTGTGGCCTCACCACCTGGGTTATTGGCGGCACAGCGGGCAACACTGGATGTCTTTTTAGGTGGTGATTCAAAACTATTGGGTACTGTAGCTTATAATACAAGTCAACCTTTGGTTAACCGAAGTGACAGTTGTGTTTTTCTCACCTGCCGTTATGTCAATCCTGTTCAAGACAGATCGAGGGGTTTCCTTTGTCACCTCTGCCTCTCTTGACTTCTATGAGAAGAGAAGAGACTTACAGCTGTGGTGTGAAAAAACATCCAGCTCGGGGATATCATCGTGTCTTTGCTGCAAAGTGCAGATGGTGCTGTCCCTCTGGCTTCATCAGCCGGTGACCTCTGATGTTCAGTTGAGCTTCGTACTGCCAAGTGCCAAGCAGCTGGGAAAAAAAGAGGTTAGCTCCTTCAAATGTGAGGTTGTGTTTCTTTCACTAAAGAAAGTGGCTGTCTGTGTTTAGATGAGAGGGGGAGCAGCTGTTTCAGGTGGAGGAATCAGACTAGCTTTTGGCCGACGGGGGGTCATTTTCACGTATGAGTGTAAGAGGGGGTCAGGTGATTGACAGGTTCTGTTAGCTGCAGTAACAACGGCGCTACACCAGAGTGTGGTGGTACGGAAGGAGCAAATTCATGAACGCCTCAGTCCTCAATGGGGTTCATGATGAGTTGGAGGTTGGGTCCAAAAGAGTGAAACTGTGGATTATTTCTATAGAAATGAAGGTTTCCGCGGAGGTTTGCTGGTCTTGTTCTTTGTTAGATCAGCCAACATGGTTTTTGTGGGCAGTCAGGATGCACCTTTGCTGCCTCTCAATGTTGGCGTCCTCCTTGGAGGAGACTCTGAGTAAGACAAAGAAAGTTAGGTGATTATATTTTTACAACTGGCCTGAAAAACTTACGAGATACCTGAAGAGATACTGAGAAAAGTCTCTCTTGTTCTTCATATTACAACAAATATAGTTGCAACCAAAACCAGCAGCAATAAAAAACAAATGGATGTTAATACTTTATGCAAAGGCGGTAGCTGTAATATGTGCATACAATCAATAAGCCTTCCTAACTACCAAATCTAGAGCTGAGATGGTTTGTCAATGAAATGATTATTTGAGTCAGTGTAAATTAAAAATCTTCTGATTTTAGACATTTGAAGATTTCACTTTGGGCTTTTTCAAATTTGTAGATCATATGATTGATTGTTTAACCAAATGAATGTAGGAAATACAGGAAATATCCAGAGCTCAGCTGGAATGAGACTGGAATGAGTGGGATTTATTTTTCTTCTTTTATCCAGATGAAGTTGAGTGAGTATGCATGTTATTTTGCATGAGATTTTCCCAGCCAGTCAATAATTCACACCAGCAACCTTTGAGTCACAGTCCCACTTATCTGACCTCCATACAGAGCTCTGACTCACTTCACATCACATCCAATATCCAAATCAGGATGGAAAATGACCAAATCTACAAAGCATTTTTTTTTCAGATAACACAACCGTATTGTTAATCCCTTATGTATAAAAAAGAATATTGTTTCGAAAAATAATATTTTATAAGATGTATCACGATTCCTCCTATTTTTACAGGATGCTTAACATTCCTTGTTGAATCAAGTATGTTTGATATTTTCCCTTTTTCATGCCCTGCCACCGTGAATGTGCAACTGATGCTCAAATCTCCATTTGAGCTGCTGCCATTGAACCATTAAATATTTTGTGCACGGCCTCTATAAGAAAGTAGGAACAGCAAAAACTTGTGATAAGATGAAGAGACAGAAACAGAGTGGTGGAAGGATCGACGGAGCAAAGGAGAGAAGAGTTTTGTTGTGTTTCTGTGGTGATGCCCACTTTGGCAAGTCAAACTCCCTTCACTGCTCCGCTCTGCTCCGCTCCACTCTGCGTGGGTTGTTGCTGTATAAATAACACTCTCAGAGCAGATCTGAGAGAGAGAAAGAGAGAGGATGAGGGAGGCAATAACAGCAGAGAGAGAGAGAGAGAGAGAGAGAGAGAGAGAGAGAGAGGGGAGGGTGGCGGGGGGCGCATGGGAGAAGATGGAGAGAGAAAGAGAAGGATGGAGGAACACAGTTGATCAGAGTTGCATTAGATGTTCAAGAGGAAGAGTGAGTGAAGAGAAAATGAGTGGGGGGGAGAGAGAGAGAGGTGATTGAGAGGGCTTGTAGAATAATTGAACCATATATGGTAACAGATAAGTATGAGGTGATTCGAGAGGATGGGAGAGAGAACGAACAAGTGTGAGAGAGAAATGGATGTGAAGATGTACAGTATGAACCCTGTGTGTGTGTGTGTGTGTGTGTGTGTGTGTGTGTGTGTGTGTGTGTGTGTGTGTGTGTGTGTGTGTGTGTGTGTGTGTGTGTGTGTGTGTGTGTGTGTGTGTGTGTGTGTGTGTGTGTGTGTGTGGTGTCATGAGATGGCCCGTCTTAGGCGGTACTTGTATGACACCATCAGCGTTAGTCATGATGAAGATGATTAATAGTGTAAAGATACCGCAGCGGCTCATCACTGACAAACAGCAGATCTGAGATCATTTTGCTTACACGCACAACAGATAATTCTAACAGACTTTCTGTGAATTCGAATTCAACCTCAACATATTGAACGTGTATATTTTACAGTGAGACACACACACTTCACCCACACTTTGTCCAAATAGCAGTGTGTGGTCGGTGCTTGACATAAAGCTAACATTGCCCTTTGAGCAAGTAGTTGAGATGTTTTATTGACTTGTCCGGAATGTAAAATGTAGGCCTATTAATAAATGAATGAAATCAACAGGGATTAGGACAATTATTAAAATGTGTTAACGTACAAAACATGCAATTAGTATGTTTTCCTTAAAGCCACTCTATTAACAGTAATTTTACCTACATATGATTGTAAAATGCACCTCATTCAAACTCAATTCAAACAACACAAAACTCATCAAAACTGTCATTCAACTGCTCCAACAATAACCAACTCTGGTTGCTTTCTACAGAATTATGACATCAGTAGTTTTAAGAATAAGTAAACATATAATATAATTCCTTTTATCATTTTTATTTTGTTTGTTGTGAAAACATCATCTTCAAACAACTGTAGCCTATTTATTCAAGTTTCTCACCAAAATCTGAATCTTACATTTGAACACATCATGATAACTCAATGTAACATCCTTTAACGCTGTTAGGTGTTAGCGGCTAGCTGTTAGCTCCATTATTTAGCCAAGCAGGACTTTGCTGCTCACCGGCTGCTCACAGCTAACATGAACTAGCTCTCCTTCTGCCGATTTCAACACAGATTAGTTGTTCATCATGTAGCATGATCAGGTCTTCGTGATTAAAAAGCATGCCGATGGGCCGCATCTTTTTACTATTATTGTCCCATAACGATCGGAGGCCCATCACATTTATTTTTCACTCGTCCAATCAGACAACTGCATGAGGATTTCCACTTGCCCAAAACACAGAGATGAATTGCCTAAAGCAAGTACATCAAGGGAAAACCAGGCATATATTCAGAAATTCTCTCAAAACATAAAAGTTAAATTTGGTTAATCGGATAAAAAGTGACATAAATAGTTGTGCCAATGATGAAAAAGGAGAGTCTTTATAACAAACAGATAAAACCACTGACTGTTCCTGACCTGCTGCCACAATATCTTCAAATAACTAAGTCAACATTGTCACAGTGACACAATGATCAAATCATTCTTAAATTATTTCAAATTGTATATAATATCCCCATGAGATTAAAGCACTAATATGCAACATATTGAAATAAAAAAAAAAGATAATTCATGTAGATTACCAGGCTATCAAGGTCATAATGCAGCTCTTACCTTTCCTTTTGACTGTACTGTATATGCTGTATTTCCATCAGTCAACAACGGTCCAGTTATCCTCCCAAGAGCAATGATCACTGTCAAGCAACCACATAGTCCTCTGGGTAGATTAAAGGGATACAGTTTGGCTTGAAGAGCAACCTCCTCATCATTTACATGGCTTATGCCATAGTGGCTAAGCTTATGGACTTAAAGTAAAGCACAAGACAGGATTGTAATTGCGGTCTCTAGAGTGACACAGCAAGTGTCTGATGAAATAAGCACAGTCCAAACTTTCCTTCCTCTGCTTTGTGTGGTATTGTTCACTGAACAAGGATATTCAATTATTAATGAAAGAATCTATTACAGCGGCCCTTCTATAAAGCAGACATTTTTACCAGCAGAGAGAGCAACGCTGGTATTGTTTTCACCTTGTGTGTGTGTGTGCGTGTGTGTGTGCGTGTGTGTGTGTGTGTGTGTGTGTGTGTGTCTTCATGGCACCATGTGGTCTTGTAGACACCTACTGTAGCTTGAACCAGGTGTTTATCTTTCTGTTTGTCTGAGGACAGATTTACTCACAGCGATAGTGTCGCAACCGTGTTAGAGGCACTTTAAAGGTGTGTAGTTGAGATCAAAATGAGAGAAGATGGATTTGGTCAAAGCAAGAGTGCAGGAAGTAAGGGGGTAGGAAGTGGGCAAGCTGCCATTGCTTATTTACATTTAACAACATTTTCCAAAATCAATGTAGCTTCGTTCTTGGAACCCATCAGATATCAGTCTGAAGACGGATTTGCCTCTGGGGATTCTGTGGTTCTGGTGCAGCCAGCGGATTTCAGGCCAAGACTTCCTTTTTCTGTGCGCTGCTCTTTGTTTACACTCAGATTAGCACCTTGAGATGCGAAACTGGAGTTGGAGTTGAGAGACAACATCTAAGACCCGATTGTAGACAGTTTACAAGCAAAGTTTAAACCATAAAAAGCTTAAGTCATCGTCAGATGATAGCTGTTGGGTGACAACATTGCCTTTCGGCCAATGCGTTCTGCCTTGTATGCTCTCCACATGGTCTGTTTACAAGCATTCAACCAAAGTCTGGAACATGATTGGTTAATGCTACACAGATTGTTTAATACTACATACTAAGTACAAACGGAAACCAGAGCCCCTCCGAAACCACAATCCCGTTACTTACTGTTTATGCATATCAATGCAATATCTGTAATATAGATTACTGTTGCACATACATTAATGTGCTTTTTCCCCACGTATATTCCACACAAACATCTGGAATGTATGATTTAATCTGACAGGTGTGATATAAGTCGCCATTTACAGTTTGTATTGTAATTACTTTAACTGTCGTGACTTAAAACGTGCAATTTCCTAATGAGCTTCATGTTCATCTTCCATCATGTCTTTTTTCTTTGCATGTAATTTCTTGGAAGGTGGGTCCGTTGAATGTGATTAGTCAAAAAACATAAATAGCTGACCTTCCTCAGTCATACTTGGTGAATGTTAGTAGGAGGTTAGTAATTACTGCACTTGTGAGTGGGTAATCTCGAACATTTAAACTCTAACAGACTTAATTGCTGAATTGTAGACCACATTTGTTTATATAACCTTCTTTGGAGGAGAGTAAACACGCAATGTCGTAAACAGAAACGAAACCAATATTAATTGCTCCCCAGCGATGTGTGATTGTGTGTACGGAGCAAATGAGCAATATGGACCGAAATGGCTCCACCTCACTGCAGCAGTTTAATGATGGCCAGAGGTGTTGCTGGGTTTGCTGATGGTGATGCATCCTAGAACATTGTTCTCCAGACCAGTACTAATCAGCTGTTATTGGTCCGAGGCTAGCTAGCAGAGGATTTGGATTGGAGTAATCTGAGAGAGGCCTACATCGCTGCAGCCGGGTAATGATGGCCAGCGGGGCTACGAGCCTGACACATCCTAAAAGATTGCATTACAGATCAGCACACTGCAGATGCTTACATCACATGTCCAACTAGCTTCATATAGATTATCTTCCTCGACTGATTAGTTTTACTGCAAGATGTTCTGAAATTGTAATTATGCAAATATTCTATAGTTTTAGTTCTTTACAAATGTGTCCTGTCTGTTGGGAAATCCATTCTTGACCTTTTGGGAGGTGTATGTGTAACAAAGGAATCCGAGCTTTAATAAAGTCTATTTTCTAGCTTTGGTGGCGCAGATGTTTCTTCCGGAATGGAAAATAACTTTATAAATATAGAACAACCAACTCAAATGTCATCTGATAATAGAAAACCAGTTCAAAGTGACACCACTACAATCTCAGTAATAGGTTTCCCGTGTGGCAGCCAGCAGATTGCTATTATACGTGCACTGGAGGCGGTAAGGTTCTTGACCTCAGCGACAAGCATCGCCTCCGTTAGGTGTAAAAAATGTCTCCTCTCCAGCTGCACTGTTGAATATTCTGGGGTTTTTTAGTTTTTTTTGTGGCAGACCAGGGATGATCAGAACATTTCACATCGCGTCTCCGAGCAGAGATTCTTCATCCCGTATGAATGATTCGTTAAATCACGAATCAGGAGTTAAACTAATCCAGTTTGAATAGTGTTATTGTTTGAGCAGCGTGGCTCAGCGCTTCTGCAGGGGCCAATTCAGAGCAAGTACAAGTAAATGCTTTTCTAGCGCCAATACTGGCAGATTGGCGCTAGGCAGGGCTAATGCAGGTGCCAAGTGGAGTGTTAAGTGCTAGCCGTGTGATGCGGGCCTGTGGCTCCTGTTGCTGTAATGAGAGCGGCTCGTTCTCAGGCTCGCCTGGCTGCTGCTAATTGCCTTAATTGAGAGAGTGACCTACATCTGAGGGAGGCTTCGGTGGATCAGCAGAACAGCTGGCAAACCTGAATAAGGAAAGGGGAGGGAGGGAGGGAGGGGATGTAACGAATGAGGGAGAAATTAGGAGAGACAGAAGTGGAAGAAAGGGCAGAAAGAAAAACATTGCTAATCCGACTCTGCACAAGATTGGTGAAATAAACTTTTTTTAAAGCATGACAACTCTTAATACTGTTCAAACTTTTTAAATTTTTCTCCACACATCGTCGGTTGCATGGTTCTCTGACTCAATTAGGCATCAAATGTTCCGTCAAAGCCAAACTGAACCAGTAAATGATAGCGAGGGGGAGAGGGTGGAAAAACGCAAACGGATAAAAAAGGAGTGAGGAGAGGGACAGGAGGAAAAGGCTGCTGATGACATCATGCTTTTAGAGCACAGGCCGGCCCCCAGGCCACCGCTGAATACACTCCTAACAGTCTTGTGTACTTCCCTTAGACTGAATTATTCAACACACTCCTGGTGGAGAGACTGACTGTGACTGTGTGTGTGTGTGTGTGTGTGTGTGTGTGTGTGTGTGTGTGTGTGTGTGTGTGTGTGTGTGTGTGTGTGTGTGTGTGTGTTTGTGTTTGTGTGTGTTTGTGTGTCTCTAAATGTCTGGGTG
>NC_072457.1:7045394-7200834 GCF_027596085.1 Anoplopoma fimbria
CATCTCTGGCACATTACCAGGAGTGTGACACCAGATTAAAATATCACTAATCTCCTGATAATATCATCACGTATTGGTACCTGATAAACGCTTTTTGCGGCACTAAAAATCACGACGAAACTCCAAAGAATTTCGAATGACAAGCTGACAGGAAAGAAATATATTACATAGATATGATGAATGACTGCACGTTCTTCAAGGCAGCAATATGTCTACGAGCTGTTTTTAATGGATTTACGAAAACAAATGTGAATTTATGACTTCCCTGAGATAATTTAGGGAAACCTGCACTAGAACAGAGTGCATTAGTTTCTGACTGTGGCAAGTACAGTGGTGGGTTTTAGAGGTTTTATGGCAATGGGGAAAAAGTGAAATTACACTGGTATTGCTTTTAAATGTTTTGCACAAAAAATGCTCAAGGCAGCAAAAAAGTTACAAATGAAGTAAGTGTCTCAAAAACAATGGAATAGTGATATGAATCTAATAAGCAACTAAACATTTTAAATTAAATAATTTAACCACCAGTAGTGAAATATTTCACTCTAAGAATTATCTATCTCAATTTATGTGGTTTAATTCCTCTCTTTATAATTTTCGACAGGTTATTTTCAGTCGTGCAATTTCAAGAACATGCAACCGACCATAAATAGAATTGATCCGACCTCATTCTTAAAAATGATGTTCTGTCAGTCATGTAATCCCAGAAAGAGAAACTCAGATGAATGATCATCTGCACACTTCTATTTCATATCTTGGAAAAAAGTATTTGGAAATGCACATGAAACATGAAATCATCTTTTTGAAAGAGGGGAATTCATACCAAATTAATTAAAATAGATTTTTCTCCAAGTAAGTTATTTTATTTGCTCAAGTTTGGTGGGATTTTTTAAGATTCAAATGTCACAATTTGGTGTTGAGTTTCTTGTCAGATTCAAATCCTCATGGCTTATGTTTGCCTCCATATAGAGATAGTTGACCTCTCATGCAGACACCTAATTTGTGTCCGGGATGTGCCGGTTTAAGTCATTTTAGTGTTTAAGAAGTAGAAGTTAACTTTTTTCCCTGGAAACTACCACAGTCTGTTCCTCCCTTTTCCTACTTTTCTGTCACGCTGTCACAGTCCTACAGCAGGTCAGCTTTGACCTCGAGTTACCTGATTAGCAAAATAACCTAAGACTCTTCAAACTTCTGTGAGGGGGAAAAAAGTAAATGTTTGCTCTGAGCAGGGAAATGTGTTTTCAAGTGTCAAGAGACATGCTGCATTCCCGTCCCAAATGACATTCTGAGGTTCGGCGGTAATGCTGGTCGCTTTGTCGGACCTCGTCCACGCTGCCGTCCATTACATGCTTGACTGCGTCGTGTTAAATGCTATTCTGTGTTTGCTTGGGGAGCGCGAGGCTGTTAAATACTACAGTAGACTTAAGCATTGGGATTTTCCTCATGTTAAATACTAAAGTAGTCTTTGTTAGCATCGGGAGCCAATGTATGCAAGCTAAATGCTAGTTCTGTGTCAATCCTGGGAATGGAGAGAGTCCATGTTCGGTTGGTGGATGTGGGCTCTGGGACGTGTCTCTGTGTTCTCAAACCGAGGAGCTTTCAGTGCTTAAGGGGCTGCTGCTTGTTAGCTATTGAGGGACCTGCCTTTACATTCTGTTAGTGTCAAGAGAATTTTTTATGCCGTGTCTCCGCTATGAAGGTTGCCGACTGTGCTCGTCCCTGTTCACAGCTTTCAGCGATGTTTAAAGAAGGATGTTTGATGTTACATGCCTGAATATTATGCTCATAAAACTGTTACTTCTGAAGTCTTAGCATATAGTTCAAACGCCAAGAAATCAATGTGTAGATTTATTTCTGTGCCATTATATTGTCAATACTTCAAAAGCTTCTGTTCTGTAACATCACCAGCTCTCTCTTTCCTCTCTGTGTCTATTCTTTGGCTGTGTTACTTCCTCTGTTGGTCAAGTGGCAACAACTTCCTCTCCCAGGCTAAAGGTGTTTGTTTGTAAGTGGCTTTCCTGAGCTAATTCTTTGTTAGCAGATGGATTCAGAGTCGTGTTTGTTTCGCACTGGGGTTTGCAGAACATCTGCTGAGCATTTCCACAGAGCTAGGCTGCAGCAGAAAACGTGCGCTGTGTAACAGTGTAGCTTTTTTAGTGCAGTTTTAGTGTTTTACTGGCCCCTGTTTAGTGTGCCCACCTTGCATCCCTGTAACATACTAACCTGCAGTGTTTAATTAACACTAATTAGGCTTATGAGGTTCAACATTGCCAGGTGTGAATTAGCTTATAATAACATCCACTGTAATGCCCTGAGGTGACCTTCCTGTGCCTCAATTGTATGAATTTTTAAAACACTAGAAAGGCAGTCTGTCACCCCATATGCACTTTTTATTTCGGGCATGTATTAAACATAATATCGCATGCTAGAGACTATAATATCTTGTATTCAGATGCACTGGTATGTTGTACTAGATTAGTTTGAATTAACACCCTTTTTGTACACAATACCAGCCTTTTATTAATGATGTTTAGGATGGCTCTTTTGATTTAATGGATAGTTCACGCTGCAGAACTTAAGCCCTTATTTCATTATCTTAAGTTAAAGTCATTCTATGTTACCTAAAACATCAAAAATTATTTACTTTTGAGACATTATTTTTTCCCCCTTTTTTTCAAAAGTCATTTTATTGGCTTGTTAGTTATAATTTGCATGTATATTTTGATTCTATTGTCAACTATGATGCTAAGATAAATTAGTGTCAGAATGTTTTATGAGTTAAGTCAAAGCCAAGCATCTCAGGTCAAAAAACAAGAGTTTTGCATTAGGCCCCCAAAAAGCTAGAACCGGCCCTGCTAGTCGGTGCACCTTATAGTTGAGGAGCTGCTGGGCAAGAAGCACTTGTCGTGGGGAGAGAAGCAGCATGTTGCCAAGGACAAAACGCGATGAAGAGATCTCATTGCAGTCTTATTACCCATAGGGGATGAAGAGGAGTAAGTTATTAAATAAGACATCAACTCTTGTCCCAAAATTCTGTTTTATCCTCCACGATCCTATTTTCCAAGCCCCGGGACAAAGAGACGTTCTGAAACTCAATTCCTGGGACCAAAGTTCTTGTTGCACCTTGGTTATGGATGTTTGCATGAATAAACATAAAACATAACTGATCTACATGGGGGAAATAGTCCACTCATGTGCCAAACACAACATCAACATCTCCAAAACATCATTTCGAGACGTGGAAAGGGGAGTCCTCCAGGGGAAAGATCTTGTAGTGTGTTGCCGGTCAGTCGCGTAGTGTGAAAACTACAACCACACTGTGTGAACGGTACAGCGATCCGCGACTTTGAGAGCCATGGTGTCTTTAGTGCCCCAGTAGGCAATGTGACTTCCATATGTATATATAATGCTTGTACTGTTAGGACATGTCAAATTGTCTAAAATTGTTGTACAATGAACTGCACTGTGTATTCAATTCAATTCAATTCAGTTTATTTTGTATAGCCCAGAATCACAAATTACAAATTTGCCTCAGAGGGCTTTACAATCTGTGCACATGCGACATCCTCTGTTCTTCCCTCACATCAGCACAGGAAAAACTCCCCTAAAAAACCCCTTTAACAGGGAGAAAAAAGGAAGAAACCTATGGGAGAGCGACAGAGGAGGGATCCTTCTCCCAGGATGGACAGAATGCAATAGATGTCATGTGTACAGAATGAACAGCATAACAGAGATACAACACATTCAATGTATATGACATAAATGATTCATATAATAAGACTACTTATAATAACAGCAGCAATTATTACAGTAGAATTATAGTTTGAATTAACACCCTTAAAGTATGTCACTTTACCGGGGAGAAATTCTCAGCCTCATTATTTGGACAGCATCTAATTGTTATGCTTTCTCATACACCCTCCTCCAAATGCCCCATGAAAGTATTCACTTGGATTCCTGCATGGTGAATGAGACAGTCATGAACTGAAGCTCAAGTAGGATTTACCAAATTAGTTATAGATGTTACCTGAACCTGAAAACCTCAGGGACTTAGAGGAGACTTGTTCTGCACCGTGCAGCCAGTGGTGTTAAATATTCCATTCACAGGAATAATGTGGGGATCTATTTCAATCTCTCCACCATATTATTCTGCATTTGTAGTACCGCCGCTGTAACTTTTTTTTGGGGGACTTATTTTGCATGTGACCCTTGCACACTTCACTTTGTTGACACAGGACTTATTTTGCAAAGCCAGTTAGTTTGCACTTTTTGTGCAGACTTAAGTGAGATGGTACTTAGCAGCATCTGGGGGCATACTTTGTCAGGCCAACTTAATGTAGCTGCGCCATCCAAACTGACCTACTGCATTAAATATTAATATAGCACATTGCTGGCCTCATCATCATCGTCCTCCTTACCGCCATCTCTTTTCTCATTATTCTGCATACTAGCTCCATCCTCTTCTTTTTGTGCTGCCCTTATGTCATGTGCTCTTCTACCAGCCTTTCAATTATTGCTCTTAGCTGCTGGTTGCGTATTTATACAGCGTATTTGTCTCTCTCATCCACCTTCACTTCTTGTAGGACTCAGCTCCTCCCCCTTGTAGCCCACATGACTCCTTCTCCCAATCATTTCTAGAAATGTGTCAGTTCCTCTCTCATTAGCCTGGATCTCTACAGCTTTCTCTACACTTTCATACTTTCTTCACTTGATTGCTGTAAACAAAAATTCAATTTGACATGAAGTAGCATGTGTCTCTGTGTGTGTGTGTGTGTGTGTGTGTGTGTGTGTGTGTGTGTGTGTGTGTGTGTGTGTGTGTGTGTGTGTGTGTGTGAGGGGGAGAGAGAAAAAGTGAGATGCTGTCTTGCTGTATGTGGTGTATTATTTAATGGTATGCTGGATCACTAGTAAAGCTATATTTTGAGGGGCCTTTGTGTGTGTGTGTGTGTGTGTGTGTGTGTGTGTGTGTGTGTGTGTGTGTGTGTGTGTGTGTGTGTGTGTGTGTGTGTGTGTGTGTGTGTGTGTGTGTGTGTGTGTGTGTGTGTGGGCGGATTTGAAACTACATGAAGTTCACTGTATTTGTATAATTGATGCACAATGTCATCAGTAAATCTCTAGGTAGAGTATGTGGGTTATAATGTGGAAATACATTTGTGTGTGTGTGTGTTATATTTGTGCATTATTCATAGGTGAGCTCCATGGTGGACTTGTGAGATTTGATGTGAAGATGCAGGTCTGTGTCAACGTCTCTTTTTATCCTTTATAATTCAGTAACCACCAGAAACTATCATCTTCCCCTTTCACCTCTCAGTCTTCGAAAAAGACTCAGACTTCAATTCCCCTCTCCTCATCCTCTCCTCTCCTCTCCTCATCCTCTCCTCTCCTCATCCTCTCCTCTCCTCATCCTCTCCTGTCCTCTCCTCTTATCCTCTCCTCTTCTCCTCATCTTGACCTCTCCTCCTCAGATTGTGAAGGTATTTAAAAGGAAGTTTGTGAGTCAGACCACGATGACAGTTGTAAATATTAAACATGTTAAAAGCATGTTATGGCATGTAGCACCATCGCTGCAATATCTTCAGCCTGTCAGCACATAAGAGTGACTGTGTGTGTGTGTGTGTGTGTGTGTGCGCATATATGATCCCTCACAATTTGACCTCAGCTGTGTTTTGGTTGCATGTTGGGTTCATTAGAAGCTGTTTTGATGTATTTTTGAATCCTGTGTTCTCCTCAGTGGGATCAGTCTACAGGAGTTCTGGGCCTCTCCTGACCTTCAGAGGAGGAATCTGATCTGGGACATTACATTACAGTCATTTAGCAGACGCTTTTATCCAAAGCGACTTACAATCAGTAGTATATTACATATCATTCACCCATTCACACACTGATGACAGGCTACCATCAAGGTGCTACCATCAGACTCTAACTAACATTCATGCAACATCCAGTCCACACCGATGGACCTCAGTGGTTACCAATGTTCAGCCCAGATTATCTGATAATGTTAGGGGTTAACATATCTCATTGTGTTACCTTGCTTCGGTGAAGGTAACACAATGAGTTATTTTGTATTAAGGCTGTAAGTAATTATTATTTTCATATTTGATTTACGTTTAAATCCACTTTGTTATTCTTAAAATCCACACAGCTCAAGGTGACATATTCAAAAAACTGGTTTAATATATTATATTATAGCTGGATAATCACACAGGTTTCGAACTTTTCATCTTAGCCACACATATTTGGAAGAGAAAACAAAGATGAACGGCCAAATTATCAACCAAATGGCTGTAAGTTGTTAACTGTCACAGTAAATGGAACGACTTTGTGGTTCACCTACTGTACTTGACGTAGTTGTGCGTATACAGATTTCCTGTTTAATGAAGAGAAATTACTGACATTTATCAGTTATTAATACACAATTAAACGTTGGGTGAGCATTCTACGGTAGGGAAAACTAAGTATGTGTGCTAAATGATACTTGAGGCCCTGCAGTTGGTATCGGCTGTACAGTCATACATCTTTTCTTGGCTTGGCGTTCTATCTACATTGTAATTGTGAGGCTAACCAACAACCAAGTTTCATCTGAATGCCATGGTCGGCCCAGTGGTCCAGCTGTCATCCCAGCCAGTAGTCTAACATATAGTTATTACTTTTATCAGAACACATTTCCACACCTTTCTCTGACCAAATGCACATTTAAATGATAATAATAACTTTATTTATATAGCACCTACTGTGACAAAGGGTTTTACAACCAAGAACAAATGAAAGATCACAATCAACAAATGTAAATAACAGATAAAACAGCAAAAGTAAAAAAAATAAAAAAATAACAGATAAAAGTTCACAAAAACAACAAACAAAACAAGTAACATTTAAAATAATTAAGAAAAAGCTTACTGATAAAAGTGAGTCTTGAGAGCT
Source organism: Anoplopoma fimbria (assembly GCF_027596085.1). Lineage (NCBI taxonomy): Eukaryota > Metazoa > Chordata > Actinopteri > Perciformes > Anoplopomatidae > Anoplopoma > Anoplopoma fimbria. Next base: position 7,052,316 of record NC_072457.1, read on the forward strand.
GATTTAAAAGAGGGCAGTGGGTTTTCTAGTCTAGGTTCCTCAGGTAATCTATTGTAAAGGATTGGAGCTCGAACACTAATGCCCTGTCACCCCCGGTCCTCAGCCTTGACCGGGGAACAGCTAACAGGGCCTTATCAGAGGACTTCAGGCTACATGTTGGTACCTGAGGAATTACAAGCTCAGCCAGGTAGCTCGGTGCCGTAGCATGCAGGGCCTTAAAAGTCAAGATTACGAATTTTTAAATTCATCTTTAAACGACCAGGCAGCTAGTAACAGGGAGGGTATAGTAGGAGGGATACGATATTGCTTTGGTGATGTAGTTAAACGTCTGGAGGCTTTTTAGGGTTGTGGACACCCTGAAGCTGTATTATCACCTATTGGCCAATCCATGTCAACACAGCATTACAGTAAACCAGAGGAGAAATTAAAAACATGAATCACTCTTTGAAGATTATAATAACAATTCAATTCAATTCAGTTTATTTTGTATAGCCCAGAATCACAAATTACAAATTTGCCTCAGAGGGCTTTACAATCTGTGCACATGCGACATCCTCTCACATCGGAACAGGAAAAACTCCCCTAAAAAACCCCTTTAACAGGGAGAAAAAAGGAAGAAACCTCTGGGAGAGCGACAGAGGAGGGATCCTTCTCCCAGGATGGACAGAATGCAATAGATGTCATGTGTACAGAATGAACAGCATAACAGAGATACAACACATTCAATGTATATGACATAAATGATTCATATAATAAGACTACTTATAATAACAGCAGTAATTATTACTATCACTGTGCAATACTAAAATAAATTCTATCTATTTATATAATATTTTAGTTGTAGTGGATTTCTAACGTTTTTTTACACATTTATTATTCTTTACTACGTGATTACTTATTTACTTATTTATAATACTTGTTTTGAACTTTTTTTCGTTTACTTATGTCTCTTGTTTGCCGTATCCACTCTGCTAATGTAATCCTGCAAATTTCCCCGCTGTTGGACTAATAGAGGATTATCTTATCTTATCTTCTCTTCTCTTCTCTTATCTTATCTCATTCGAGCGATGTTTCTTAAGTGGAAAAAACACGACTGAGATAGCTTTTTTACATGAGACTGGAGATTGAGGCTGTGATCTAAAATAGTACCAAGCTCCGTAACAGTAGTGAAAACATGTTATACTGTCCTTGAATCCTTCCCTCACCCAAGGAAAGAGCAGATACTCGGTGGCTTGAGCACCCCATATATCTACATTGTATCTGTGTCTGCTGACCGACAGCGGCTGGACTCTACCGGTTCGGTTAACAGCTTTATCCGAATGCCACGGCCCCTTCAGTAGTCCAGCCACCATCTCTGTATTTCTCAGTTTCACCTCCAGATATAGTGGTTTCAATAATCCCGCTAAGCTGTTGTCTTGTTTACAACCGATCTGCTCATCTGACTGCTCATATGATCTCGTAGGATCTTTGTTGCATTGTGGTGATTAAATGAGGATAAAATAATGATAACCATTAATTCTCTAAAAACCACATACATATGACTCACGTAATTGTAAGAGCCAGTCTCTTACAATTACATGAGTTATCCTTTAAAAAATTACCAGGTTGCTTTGTCGACTGATTCATTGTTAAATCGATTGTTTCTGCTCTGATTTATATGCGATGGTCAGTTGTGGTCTTGTTTGTGTGAGGGAGTGGGCGGCTGCATGTTAGGATCTGTGCTTGTGTGTCCGTGTTATCTGGGTAAAAACTGTGGATGTGCCTGTTGCCGCACAAGGAGAGATTTGTGTCTTTTTTTCTACTAAATCTGAGTAAAATACAAAGCCGCACACACCTCCAGTCACACACACACACACACACACAGATGGAAACAGTGAGATAGATCTTTTTGAAGTACAATTTCATCCTCTCTCCTTCCCACTTTTCTCTCTTTTTTTGTAGCAGTGAAGGGAGGGGAGTTAAATCTCTGCGGGCTTTGCTTTGTGTGTGTGATGGCCTGAGCTGTGAGCTTTTTGTTAAACTGAGGGACAACACCAGAGGCACAATATGGGTTTTACCGAACACACACACACACACACACACACACACACACACACACACACACACACACACACACACACACACACACACACACACACACACACAAACACACACGAAGGTGGAGGTGGTGGGGGGCAGAGAGATGGGAGCTGACAGCTGATTCTCCATGTGTGTTTATGAGGGCTTTGATGTCTAATGTGTCACGTTCTTTGATGCCCTCTGTGGAGAGGGTGTCAGCGCATGTATATGTGTGTGTGGCATGTGTGAGTGTGTGTGTGTGTGTGTGTTAGTGTGTGAAAAAGAGGCACCTTTCGAGGAGGCTTGATGTTTGTGTCGCTCTTAGTCTTCTCTCTCCCCAGACTCTCGCTCCTTTTCCACCTCTTCCTGCAGCAGGTATCTCAATCTCACTCACAACACTGGAACATTTTTCTTCTCCATCTCATTCTCCCATTCAGCCTTTTATATATTTTTTTCTCTCCCTGTCTGCTCCTCCTCCTCCTCCTCCTCCTCCTCCTCTCTCTCTCTCTCTCTCTCTCCCTCCTCGCTGGTGGATGGGTGCGTCGCTGTCTATTTGTTGTGTCCCCAGGGGGAAAACCCAGCTCACACTTTATGCAAACATACACTCCGCAATCATTAGCAACTTATTTCACACTCACTTTGGGTTTCATTCCGTTTAATAGCTGCTTTTTTTGATTTGGTAACGCTCGCCGCCCGCCTCTCGCTCTCACGCTGACCCCCCAGTTTCCCTCCGACGCTGAGACTAAATGATTTAACTGTACGTGGCGTTGGGAATTAATGCTGGAAAATTCGGAGGCCATGTTTATACAGAGGATATCCTTTTACTTCCAATGAGGCCGCTATGAAATGACACCATATCTTTTGTAGTTAGTGTAACGCAGAAAAATGATGTTCAGCATAATTGATTTTTTTTTTCTTCTGTGGTACATTTAATACATTAGGGCAGTTCAATTATACAGCATCAGACACAATGAGCACGCAGGAAGAGCGTTGTTATTTGACTCAGTTAGGTTTGGAGATAATGTATGGCGGTTGTTTTATTGGTTGCTGAGGGTGGAAGTGAATCAAACCTGTGAGCTATGAGGCCGTTATCATCGAACAGTAGGGCCGTCCTGTTGCCAGCAGTCACTCTCTCTCTCAGTGCAGTCTGACTTGTTGACTCAATCTCTCAGTATCTCTTCCTCGCTTTCCCAATTTCCCCTCGTTCGTTCTTCTAACGCTTACACTCTCTCTTATCTCGGTCATTCTCCCGGTCTGACTCACTGATTACAAAATTGAAAATGGTTTTAACTCCACCAGGTTTTTTTTTAGTCTGATTTGCACTCACTCAAGCTCGTGTATTTTTTTTTTTTTTTCTCTCGCTCTCTCTCTTTCTTCTGTGCAATTAATTCAGTCGCTCAGATAAATCTGCTGACTGTCTCTGCTGCTGGCCTGTTTGTCATTGCAGGATGAGAAGTCCACGTTCTTCCAGTTCGGCGCCGCTCTGCAGCAGGAGGCTCTGCTCATGCTCTCCATCATGGAGGAGTACGACTGGCACGTTTTTTCTATCGTCACTTCCAAGTTCCCCGGGTACCAGGATTTCATCGGCACACTGAAGATAACTGTGGATCACAGGTAATGAACACACACACACACACACACACACACACACACACACACACACACCCACACACACACCCACACCTATGTGCACACGCTCACTCTCAGTTTTCATCCCCTAACCTTTAATTTACGGCAGCTGACAGGGTTAAGTACCCTGTATTATTTAATGGTGTACTGTTACAGCTTTGTGCGCTGGGACCTGCAGAGTGTGGTGACTCTCGATGCTGTAGATGGCGACCCGAACTCTAAATCACACATTGCACTCAAGAGGATCCAGAGTCCTGTTATACTGCTGTACTGCTCCAAGGATGAGGCTGTGTGAGTCCATTTTTCCTGTTTCTCTTTCTGTCTATCGATCACACGCTGCCAAAATCCCTGCAGCAAATCTTTATTAACTCTCCAACTCTACTCCTCCACAGGTACATACTGGAGGAAGCTCGTTCCTTGGGCCTGATAGGAGCCGGTTACATCTGGATTGTGTCCAGCCTCACCACTGGCAACCCAGACTTTACCCCCGAGGTAGAGAGGCCCCATATGTAGGAACAGGTGGCCGCCTCTGAGTGGTTTGTCGAGACGTGCAGTGTTTTTTAAGTCCAGGCTTTTTGCCGGTCATCTGCTCCCTCTCCTGTATATTTCTTTTTAAAAAGACATGAGGCTTTAGAGGTGCTGGAAAGAAGATTTTGACTGAGCTACACTAGCTGTTTCCACATGTTTGTAGTCTTTGTGCTAAGCTAAGCTAACTGTGTGTCATATTTAACAGACAAATAATTTGGTATCAATCTTCTGTATCTATCCAGAAAGTGAATAAGCATATTTCCAAAAATCTCAAACTATCATATTAGCTTTGTTTACATTCTTCTCTCTCTAGCTGAAAACATTTGCTCAGCCCCTAAATAGGATGTTTGACAGCATTACACACACATCCACTCTGAAAAAGAAGAACAGCAAAGTAGCTCTTAGCCAAATAGGATATGACTATATGCATAAATAATTCAAAGTGTAATCAGCTCAAATGTCATCACATTAACACATTAGAACTCGAGAAACATATCCAATGTTTGCTTACTTTGACTCTCAAATGTTTATCCTTCTCCTTTACTTGTCCATCATTCTCAAATCCCTTTTATTGTGGGATTTTTTATGTCTCAAAGATCTGCTTTCACATTGTGTGGCAAATTAAAAAGGAAAAACAAACTATTGTAAGGTAGATTGACAGACGAGCGTGCTGCCATTTTTTTTTGATGTTTGTTCAGTCTGGTTTAGAGAGACAAACTTAAGGAGCTATTTTGTTTCTCAATTCTTTCATTTTAATAGTTTCAAGATGGAGGCGCTACCTGAATGAGCGCTTCAATTTGCAGACAAACAGTCTGCTCACACTTCTGTGATAGCTAGATATGCATTATTTCATAAAGGCACATGGAACCAATAAATCATCCGCTTGACACCTTTGAGTGATATGTTTGTTTAAAACCTGGGGTAAAAAAAATGTAGAAGACAAATGAAATCCTTCCCACCATATGTTCCAGCTCTCAGATCTCCCCTCCTCCTCTCTCAGGTGTTCCCCCTGGGTATGATCTCCGTGTCCTATGACGACTGGGAGTACCCGCTGGACACACGGGTGCGCGACGGGGTGGGCATCATTTCCTACGCAGCCACCGCCATGCTGCGGGAGAAAGGGGAGCTGCCAGAAGCCCAGAGCAGCTGCTACAGCACGCCGTCAGACAGGAGCCCCGGGAAGCTCCCACCTAGTGCTCTGCGCAGGTGTGTGTTTGGTGTGTGTGTGTGTGTGTGTGTGTGTGTGTGTGTGTGTGTGTGAATGTATGAGAGTGTGAGGAGATCAAGGTCTAGGGACTTGCATAACTCTGCTTGTCTTTGTAGCTGGGTGTTGAGCTGTGTTACATAAGTCTTTTTAATGCACTAATGAGAGGGCTAGAGAAGAGAGAGGGAGTCGAGATGACAGCAGTGTTAAACACTGTGATGTCTAATGACATTTAACACTATTAGCTCTTGTGTACACGGCTGCTCTGTGTTTGAGCTCACTCTGCTGCCGTACACAAGCGACAATGAAGTGAACTTCAGGCAGACCTCCGTGTTGTCGCTGCTCTGCGTTAACTAGAGCCTACCATGACTGTGGTCTGTGTGTGTGTGTGTGTGTGTGTGTGTGTGTGTGTGTGTAGTTCTGTGTGTGTGCACCTAACTTCACATGACTGGGTGCTCTGGATGTCATTAAGTCAGGATTAAAGCAGCTTTTACTAGCTTTTTTTCTATTTCTTATTTTTTGTGTCGAGGCTCTGTCGATGGCACGTGTGTGTTGGTAGATGTGTTTGTTTGTGTGTGTGCGTGTGTGCATATGTGTGTGTGTGTGTGTGTGTGTGTGCGTATATGTGTGTGTGTGTCTACATGCACATATTATAATCAGAAGCTATTTATAGCCAAGTACGTTACACATACAAGGAATTTGTTTAGGTAATCTATTGGTGCGTAACAGTAAATAGTAGACAGCGTAAGTAAAATACATAATTTAAAAATAGATATATGAAAATGTACAATAAATTATGGTAACAAATAAGAGTACGTTAAAACAAGTATGCAATTAAAGTGTCCAAGTGTTTATTAATAAAGAAACAAAGGATGTGCAGGGTTGTATAACTGAGGGAAATTGTAGTGTCCAGGGGATGTAGGTGTCTAAGTCAATGGTTCAGTGGGGATCCTGAGCTCTTTTTGATGAACCCAACTGCGAATAAATCTTTCAAACCAGAAGGGGGGGACAAATGGGCCGACACAAAACCACATTCATACTGAGCATCCACAGCTGTAAAGGCACAGATACATAAATCTGTTAGCAGCTTTGCCTCCATTCAGGGTTTTTTCGGTGTGATGCTGTGACTACATCCTGAATAATAGGCATTCAGTGGCTAAAATATAAATTCAGACACTGATACAAAACTGAGTGAATACATGGAGGTCAGGCTGCTCGGCTCTGCACATCTATGATGACTTATGAGCCTCCTCATTAGAATGAGAGCCACAGTGTGATTTTCACCATTATGGCTTTATTATCCTATTCTTCTCTCCTATTAGCCCATTACAGTATATATCAAGGCATATACAATACCGGCGGTGTTGACAGGTTGATCCAATATAACTCAGACCTCAATAGGAGCTCAAACCTTTTTCCGGAATAATCTTTTCCGTCATTCTGTCAGAGGTACCTCATTTTTAACTTATTGAATGTAATTTGCATATTTGTCAAAACAACTGCAGCCAATTTTTGTGATAATAAACTGACAGGTTGGATTTCCCTGCCCCGGTTAGCATGTGGCGAGGCTGTGATCAGAATTCTGCATACATTAGTCTATATCCAATCTTGCCGCAGTGTGAATAAACAACGTGAAGTGGAGAGGAATAGGACAAAGTAATCTGCCGCTTAAAAGTCATTATCAGCCCCGTCGGATTCCCCGTCATTCTTGCCTGACAGGCATTAATATCCCAGACTCTGGTTCCGTTTATTTGGTCTTCACAATGGCACAGGGTTTTATTTAGGTTTGTCCTGGTAGTATATTTCGAAAAGGTTATTCTATTTGATGGAACCACTGTACCATGCAAACCCCTAAGCTGTCACTGTTTTCTGAAAAGATGCTCTCCGCCACAACACAGAAGTTTGGAAGAGCCTCCCCTCCTTCTTTATTCATGCCTTTAGAAAGTGCTCGCACAATGGTTACCCAAGAAGCTTTAATAAAAGGATGTGTTCTGCACATTGGAGTAAGTGCACCACATTTAAAAGATGCTATTTGCCATAGCAGGTATTTTTTATTTTAATATGGCTGATGCTGAAATTAAAAACATTGAATTTCTGGTCCATTCAAAACATTTTGAAAACAGTCATTTAAAAACTACAGAACCCCTTTTAAATGTAGCTGGACTTAATGTTTTATTTACATCACACAGGATCACAAAATGGAATGAATATACATTTTAAATTATGAATATATGAAGAATAATCTGCCTGTTTCACATGCCCTAAAAGAAAAACCTAGCCTCATCCGTTTACATCAAAAAACTTTTCCCCCAAAATGCTATCAAACCTGAAATAGGAGGAGACAGCAGTTCCCCGGAATAGACTGCCACAGTATTTCCGCTATACGCTATGTATTCAGCTGTGCGATGCACTGTGACAAGGGCATCACCTGCTGCACCAGGAAGATTTTTCAAACACAGAAATATATATTTGTCCTGACATGTCACCAATAGCATTACAACGTATAACGACAAAGGCAGGTTCAGTTATGCAGCACAGAAGAGTCTCTTATGTGAAACTTTGTAGGTTTATGTTTAATTATTTGGGCTTGCTGAGAGGGGAGGTTTACCCACGGCAGAGCTGTTTGGTATTTTTGCAGTGCCTGCATGCGCGGCAGACAGGGACCTTTTATTTACTCTTTACTCTGTGTGAGTGGAGCCGGCTTCGAAGGAGCACAGGCCTGCTTCCAAGTCTTTGGGAAAACAGATGATTAATGTACCTCTCTGTAATCCACTCTCCAACAACAATATGTATGTGTGTCGGAGTGTTGGAGTACAAATATTAGTTTTCACCTGCAGGGCGCACGCCAAACACAACATTCTCTTCATGCATCTTGACTTACTGTTGCAATATTTGAGTTTATGCGTGAATCCATCATGAGCCTGAGCTCTGACCGGCTCACATAAAAAAAAGAAGTGTGACTCAGCATCCTATTTAACTCATTGTTTCAATCTTTGAATACTTAAAGCATATTTTGAATGCATCAATTAAATGTATATCTGCATTAAATGTGTGTTTAGTAAGACTTGCACTTTCTTTGGAACTCATTTCTATAATTCATTATAAAAATACTTATAATGCATTACAATCTGCTTATAGCACTGTATAATTATAGTCTTAAGCATTCATACATATTGATAATTCTTTATAACATTAATGATAACACAGAGGCAACTTGACCTTGTAAGTCATCATAAAATGCTTTATCATTTTTTATGATTGCTATTATAGAGCATAATTAATTGTAATATTAGAATATAATATGAGCTATAAGCAAATTATAACACATTATAAGTATGTTCATAATGCATTGTAGACATTGGCGTCATAGAAAGTGCTACCAAAAATATATATAAATAAATGTTTGTTAATCAGATGAAAAGCTACAAATCTTTGACTTTTGTAATATTGTATTTTAGCCAGATAATATTTCAGTCATCCAGCATCATCCGTGGAAACAATGTTTGACACTGTGTCAAAATGAATCAAACTATTTGTAATAAGACAGGAAACAAAGCATCCACACAAGTGTGGTCTGTTTTGGGCAGCTGCTGTCCCTCTCGTTATTTGGCCTTTTTTAGTAAACTTCTTTAGACAGGCCTCTTCTCCCCCCAGTGGGAATTCATGCTATCATCCCAGTCTTAACACTCAGAGCATCCTCGCCTTCTGAGGATTGTTTTACTGGAGCGAGTGTATTCTTAAACCCCATATCACTGTGAGTGATACTGGTTCATTTACTCCTCTCTACTGCTTCACTTTAGCGAATGTGTAAATGTTTCAGGGAAAGGATCTGTTTGCGTATGCAAGATAGCTGTTGTGAGTAACAGAGTGAGGGCAGCCGTGTTGCACCAGTGGCTTGTCTCTCAGGCGTATATCTGTGGAGAAATCAATGCAGAATGCTGATTGGAGAGATATGTGGCCTCTGACTCTCCCTCCTCCTACACACAAAGAGATGCTCACACACACACACACACACACACACACACACACACACACACACACACACACACACACACACACACACACACACACACACACACACACACACACACACACACACACACACACACACACACATAAACACTCAGGCATGCATGCACACACAGTGGGTGAAGACAGCATTGATTTGAAGAGGATACTCTTGCAGTGATTATAGAGTGCTTTACTTGTTATTTCTAATGTATCTGCTCTTGTGCACGCATACTCACAAACACTCAAACAGATGCAAAACAACTGCAAATAACAGCTTCCTACTCTATTTTTCTGCTTCAGACACATGATGCATGTGTGGAATGAGGGGCGCGACTTATCCTTTACTCCAGATGGTTACCAGGCCAACCCCAAATTGGTTGTCATCGTCCTGAATAGTGAGCGGAAGTGGGAGAAGGTAACAAATGATCACAGTGGTGTTGCAAAAAGAGCACGGAAATTAAAAAGTCAAAACACTTTAATTAAGATGGCTATCCCTGATTTTGTTGTTGTGTGTTTTACCCACGCACACACAAACACGCACACACACACACACACACACACACACACACACACACACACACACACACACACACACACACACACACACACACAGATGGGCCGTTGGGAGAACGGAACGCTGTCCTTGATGTTCCCAGTGTGGCCGAGGTATAACTCCCACGGGGACGAGGATGCGGATGAAAACCACCTCTCCATCGTCACCCTGGAGGAGAAACCCTTCGTCATAGTCGACAACGTGGACATCCTCACCGGCACCTGCATGAGAAACTCTGTGCCCTGCCGCAAGCACGTCAAAAAGTAAGTAGACACACACGCGATGTGAACACACACACAGCACCAACCCGCTGCTCATACATGCTCAACGTTGATAAGAAAAGGCTCTAGGCCCTCAACTGGAGGTGATTCCAGACAGGTATGGAAGTCCTTCATATTAGACGTCAGTTTCCTCCAAAATGCTCACTAGTTAACTAGTTTGAGTTTTGTTTGACTTTACTAGTTTACTACTGAGACTTTGAGTGTTTACTAGTTGAACTAGTGAAAGCCAGTTACATTTGAAGTTGCACAAATGAGTTCTAATTAACTAGTCAGGCTCAAAATGTTTACTCATTGATTAGTTAACTAGTTACACCCACTTTCTCTTACTCGTTGTTTAGTCAAGGCAAAAATGCTGACTAATTGACTTGTTGTGGTCTATTTAGACTAGTTTTACTAATAATGTATGAGAGATGCAGCACATCACTAGTTAACTAGTTAGGTCAAAACAACTCCAACTAATGTAACTAGTGGACATTTTGGCCTGTACTTGCCTTGTTTGTTAACTAGTAAGGTCAACATAGACTACTAGTAAACATTTTTTATTTGTAAGCTGCAACAATACTGCCATTAGTTAACTAGTTACACACACTTTCTCTTACTCGTTCACTAGTCAAGGCAAACATGCTGACTAGTTGACTCGTTGGGGTCTATTTTGACCTGAGTACTTTGACTAGTAATGTATGACAGATGCAGCACTCACTAGTTAACTAGTAAGGTCTAAACAATCCCAACTAGTGCAACTAGTGGACATTTTGGCCCGTACTTGTTAAACAATTTGAGCCTCCATAGTTAACTATTGAGGTCAAAATAGACTACTAGTCAGTATTTTTTATTTTGTAAGCTGCAACATGCAGCCATTAGTCAACTAGTTACAGCTCCTCAGGCCAACATGTTAACTAGTGCGCAACATGCAAATGGAGAAGGCGGGATAATGACACAATCCTTGGTCCTGATTGGTAGGTATTTCTTATTTTGAACCGGAACCTCTATACACGCTTCTTCCCCACCTCCATCAGTGTAACTAGTGAGCGTTTTGGATATCACTAGTTGAGCAAGTGGAGGAAACTGTTGTCTGATATCAAGGACATGGAATTAATGCTCAAATAGCATTCTATAGACAGACACTTGTTTGTTCCTCCTGTTTGAATAAAAAAAGGTGACATAAGCAAAGTTGTTTCTTGGTCTCTGGAAAGCATTTAGCAGTCAATTAGTTTCCTGTAATCTTTCCACTGTCTATATACTTCTTTCTGTAGTTAAAAATGTACAGAATGATACGTTTCAAACCCGTCTCAACTTGTCTGAGAACACACTCGTCAATCAGCTGACCTTTGCTTGTCCACTTTTGTTCTACAAGGCTTTATACTGGGCCCACTCGTTTTTTACTTTACATAATAATGACTCATCATCTGTTTGTCCTCGAGACTGAAATCTAAATGTATGTGGCTGACAGTCTAATATTATCACATGGTGGTGCTGAAACACAAGTTAATACTAAACTCAGAATCTCAAAGGTCTGTGTTAAAACTTAGTCGTCACTATATGTTCTTTATGAAGACAAAGAGGTCTTGACTAGCCCCAGGTGGGTTTTGTAATGAGAAAAGATACAGGTGTTGCATTGTATACAAATTAGATTCACTGCAGCTTATTTCATATTCATATATACGACTCTACATGTCAGCTGAGGCAGCCGAGATGTACATCAGTGTTTTTCCCTGACATTACTCATTATTTTGTGTTCTTTGTCAGTGTTGTACACGAGTAAAACTCTCTTCCAACTTCTGTCAGAGAGTTTAACACATGCTGGCAAAGTAGTTCCCATTTGGTTCGTGGATAATCAATTCTGTCAGCATTAATAATTAATTGCTCTCTGTTGCTGTCAGCTCGCTAATGCCAATCTGTCGGTGTGCTTGATTTTTGTTTCTGCTATCACTGTAATTGCATGTGTTGCCCATTGTGCTCTTTGTTTCATTGTTCCATTAATTCAGTGTGATTTATTTTGTTTGTGTTGTTTTAGATGTACGGAACGTGTTGCTTGTTTTTTAGATGATACAATTACTAATTATTAATCAGTAATGCTAATCATTGTTTACCTTTGTGGTAAAAATAGACACATTAACATTCATCTCATTAATGTTCATCAAGGATGCATGATATTTCAATAATGTGTATATATTTATACTCTTTATTTTTATCAAATTTTAGACTTTTATATTATTTAAGATGAATAAGAACTTATTGTTGACATTTGTAAATGACTGATATAGAAGAATTGAAGTAATTCACAGTGAAAACCATTAATTTGATTGTCTGTGGTTTGAATTTCCCTTGTTGAAATCTTAGGATTTGCAATTTCAAAACTTTGATTTGGATATAAAATGTAAGTGTTCAGGGTTTCCAGCTCAACTCTGAACTGCTCTTACTTTACTTACTTTAATTATGAATGACTGACTGAGCAAAGCCAAAGGTTCAAGTTTGACTCTCCAGTTTGAATTTTGTAAACTTGCATTTTGAGATCATATGAGCAGCTGGATTATTGTTTTTGTATTTTTATATTAGACACTTGAAAATAACATACCTGTATTTCAGAAAACATGTTTCTGAAATTGCAAAAGAGCTGAAACAATTGTTGATTTACTGATTTGTCAATGGACAGGAAAATTAATTAATTCATGTCAAGTATTTTTAATAATCAAATAATATTTAATATAATTGTATAAATACCAAAGAAACACTGTTTTGGCTTCTTAGTTGTGAGGATTTGCTAATTAGATGTATTAAAGAAAATTGGTTTGAGACAGTTGGACGGAGAAAACAAAAAATCATCACCTTTGGCTTTCGGAAATTGATACGGGCAATCAATTCTTTTGACATTCTAACGACCAAACGATCAATAATCAATTAATTAAGAAAATATTCTGCGGATTAGTTGATAATGAAAATAGTCATTAGTTGAAGGCCTAAATTGCACAACTCCAAATTAGCTATTGGAATAGGGATGGGGATCGTTGTCAAAGTAAAATATTTATTACGCCTTTATTAATGTTTTAGTATTCAGGAGTGATTCAAGTTACAAAATTTGGTGTTTAGTTGCTCATAAAATTCAAAACTTTATTCCTAACTCAGGCTTCCATTCTAGGTATTAAAACCAGCCTTTTGGTTATCACATTTAAAGTCATGTCTATGAATGTGCAGTGCCCCTGAAAAGGGTAAATAAATACATAAATCCCAGCTTGAGCTGTACCTTGAGACAGAAAATGAAAAGATGCTTCATGTGGGACGCAGCCCAACCTTTTGTCTACTCCCATCTGGACTACTGCAACTCCCACCAAGCCGGGCTTGTAAACTATCCTTTTCAGCAGCTACAAACCATCCAGAACGCTGCAGCCTGCCCCGTCTGCAACCTCCCCAGGTTCTCCTTTGTCGCCTCTCCACATATCCCCCCCTCCCCACACCCTCCCTCCCTCTGCGCAGGCTGCCTGTAGCTGTTCACATCAAATTCTAAATTCTGGTCCTGGCATCCAAGGACCCTCGGGGAGTCGCTCGGGTATATCTGCAGGCGATGGTTTCACGTCTTCACCAGCCTGTGCGCTGTGCTCTGCTACAACGGGCCACTTAGCTCTCCACTCCCTGCGGCAGCTACGTCATCGCTTCACCTGGCCTTGACTCCTCTCTCTGACGCTCCCCAATAGTGGCATGTCCTTCCCAATCCAGGCGGGACGGCACAATTATTCCATTTATTCCATCCCTCAATCCCCTTAATACCCCCATTTCCCATATCGTTATTCTACACCTGCTGTTATGAAAACACCTCTGTTTACTTCGACGTTTTTATTCTAGTCATTAGCATTTCTTTATCCGACATGATCACTTCAGGATCACAGGATCATTTCATTATCTGTTGTCTGCACTAAGATGCTCGCGATAACAGCATCAGCTAATGGAATGGAAATGTTTCACAAATTCATATTGACTTTGTGGTGCTACCACATCAAATGTGACTATTTTTTAATGTATGCATTCAGTTTAATACTTTACCACTCACCACCTCACTGCATATTATAACACTTTCTCTAACTAAACCATTTTAAGATTCATTTGTGCATTTCATTTATAATTTCACTTTTTGGTTTGGGATTTTTGACACATCTACAGTGTAACTGTGTTACACATTCTACACGTATGTCGTACGCTTTTAGAAATCAGCTCAGCCATTTCAAAAGCACCATGATAAAAAAATACAATTAACTTTTCTCTTTGAAAAAACACTTGAAAGGCGGTTTATAGCAGCTGAAATGTGCTGCAGGCCTTTTTGATTGTGTAAACATATTATATTTCTCAAATTGTCAGCGAAAGTAAAACTTTCTCAAAGAAGCGTCCCTTGAATTCTTCGACATCTTGGGTTTTGCTCCAATTATCTGCGATATATGGACACCTCAATAAGAGCCTCTGCATGGCAAGAGCATTGCTTCTCTCTGCTAATTTCCACAATTTAGCTCACATCTGAGCTCATCTGTATACAGCCAGAGTACATAAGCATTAATCATAATTGCCGCGGGTTTATTTGACACTGGCTCATTATTTGCATTTGCATTGTGCTTCTGGTTGATCACTTGGCCGCTACACAGTCCAAATACACAACTAAAATCCATCTTTTCTGCAGTATTGTACTCATGTCCAACAGCATTATTGTCATGACTTTAATGAGTGTCAGAATTTCTACCAGACAAAATAAAAGAATTCCATTTTTCAGGAAAGCAATTAGGATAAAACATGATGGCAAACTCATTGCTGGCCACAGGAAAAGTGCAAAAAAACACAACTGTAATTACTCTCTTGCAAGATTTATTAACTTTTCTTTTCAACAAACAGAACCCACCATATTAAAGCGTTTCTGTCAGATGGACAGACAGAAGATGCAACTCACCAGCCTTTGAGTTTCTGACCCGTGTAGTCACGACGTCGCAGCACTGTAGGCGCGGACAATTAGACGACAGAATCATGGGGCAGGGAAAGTTTAACTTGTGACCCGATCGTCTCAACCTTCCTCCGAAGCTATCGTCGTAAAAGTCACAACGGTCACAGGCCAGGATGACTGGTCTGTTCTGAGCCCTTCGTTTACGTTACGTTTGCTGTTTTTCCGTGTCCAGCCATCCATGCCTCCATCCATGCGTGCATACATCCAACCATCCATAAGTGCCACATGTACTCAGTCACTCCTTCCATTTTATCTGTGTTTGTTATTACAAAAAAAGCATGGCATGAATCAAACAGATGCACTGTATGGGTATCTCGGGGAGTCTGTGTGTGTTTACGCAGTGACATAAGGACACAGAGAGGGCTCAGCTGGGAGAGCTAATGTATACATTATGTGTGCATTAGAACACCTCGGGCACATACTGTACACATGTATGTTTTCCTGAATACTACGCCATCTCTCTCTCACACACACACACACACGTTCACACACACGCACATTATGCTGTGCCACAGATACAGTCGACTGCCGCTAAAAGACCTTTGATGATTCACTTCTTTGACAGTCGTTTTTCCGTGTTCTCTGTGTGTGAATTCCTCAGTTCTTTTTTGAACTTTCTCTTGAATCAGCCAAAACGGCAAGTGAAAAGGTCACCTAGTTACGCTTCCAGTCCATACATGCTACACTACATCAGAGACGTTGACATGGGAGCGAAATAAAGTTTTCATGGACATACCTTTAAAAATGCCGGTGGAATTTAATAGATTATGAGTATCATTTGATCCAACGATTCAGTTTAGTTCAACGCTCCGAGGTCCTCTGGGGAGCGCTGTCAGAAAAGTTTACTTTAACATCAGTTTCCATTGCCTGCATCCTGTCTGTACGGCTGCTCAGTGTACGTACAGTAGGTAAACTGTGTGTTTTAGAGAAGAACCCCCTCACGGACGTAATCAGTGAAACACTTAGGAGGAGGGGAGAGAAGGATGGCGTAAAGGAATGAAGAGAGAGACGAGGGGAAGGACAGCTGATATTTTAATCATGTAGGTTGGTTGTTTTGCAGAGCCCAGCTCTATTTAAAGCCCGGCAGCATCTGCTCAGTACCCCTGTGTTTTCAACCACTGAGGGAAACGCATACACACACACACACACACACACACACACACACACACACACACACACACACACACACACACACACACACAAAAAAACTCCATATAAGCTCTCTCTGCCCTTCAGCAGAATTCATGGTTACTCTGCACTGTCATAATTCTAGTTTTACAGTTTGATGGAACCACCAGATGTGGAGCGAGCAAGTGTGGCAAGAGTACAGTCACAATCACACTCCACACCATGGAATGAACAAAATTGAAATGTCATCTGATGTTAAAAAATATGACCTAATTGTTGGTTGTGTGTGTCTGTGTGTTGCAGTAACAGCACAGCAGGAGGCTCCTACATTAAGCAGTGCTGCAAAGGTTTCTGCATCGACATTCTGAAGAAGATAGCCAGGAACGTCAAGTTCACCTATGACCTCTACCTGGTCATAAATGGAAAACACGGCAAGAAGATCAACAATATGTGGAACGGCATGGTGGGAGAGGTAAGTCCTGCATGTCGTTATGTGACTACCATACCACATTGGTCTGACTCTGTGTAATTATTATGAAAATATGCTTACATGCCTTCTTGGTAGAGGAGAACATCAACACCACTGCTATTTGTGTGGTAAATATTAAGCTGTAGCCAACTGGCTTAACTTATCATGGACTGGAAACATGGGGAACCAGCTAGCCCGGCTGTGTCCAATTGTACATAAATCCACCCACCAGTACCTCCATACCTTACTGATAGTATGTTATGTCTTCAAGCTATAGCTTCCAGTCGTTATGCTAAGCTAAGCTAACCAGCAGCTGTCTGTTTCTTCATATTTTCAGAGCGTAGCGGCAGCGATTATTTAGGAAATGGGGCACAACAGGGAAACTCAGATGCAATACAACACACACAGAGGGAGAGCAACTGCATTCTCTGCATGTAGACTTTATATCTCCTCAGAACATAGCAAATAGTTATTTGTTAGTATATTAACGGTCTGAATTTCAAATTAAGCACCTTTTAAATGACACATTCATATAATATAATATATCATTCAGTTGCATGATGCCAACTGCCATTTATATTGACTGTTTTACTTGTTCCTTCCTACATGGGGATATTATTAAATGTAATGATTGAGGATAATATACATATACTTTTTTTTCTGTGTGTTTTTGGCACACTCAGCCCTAAGCTCATTAATGTTTTAGACAACAATGGAGGCCTGTGGCACAGAGGAATTCGCTAATAGGCTTAAGAAACAGAGACAGAACTCGTTAGAAGAATCATTTCTGTTGGTTTTTGTCATTTTATGGGATTTTTGACTTCTAAGAAAAATGTGCAATATCTCCAGACAAACTGCAATCTGTGATCCAATTGTAAACAACTGTGTCAAACCACCATGAAACCTTAACACACAGGACTGGAAGCTACTATTGTCTTCTATTGACTCACTGATCTTTATATACACATTGTGACATGAGACAAAAAGATATCGGATGTAATAATGGTTACAAAAAGCTAATAATTTAATCACACTCTTACCTGTAATTTATATAGTCAATAACATTTCTTATTGGGGCTTTAAATTCCATAGAATCCTCTATTTAAGAGCAAAGATTACACTTTATTGACTCAACCACTTTAAACTAGGAGGGCACTCAGAGAGTCCAAACCTCGGCCAAGGCCAAAGCGCTCCAAAATGGAATTGGTTCTTCATTGGCTTCACCCTTCCACCAAATTTCATAAAAACCTCTGCCAACCTCCTTTGCAGAGATAATTAAAGCTAAGTGCTGTCACAGTAAAATCCCTAAAGGTTGAAAGTGAAACATAAAACGTCTGATAATGGAAGCTGACAATATGATCCATAGATTGTGGTAATGTTTACGCGAGCAGACCGCTGGGAGCCTGTTAGACGATTAAATCTGTTTAAAAAAAAAAAAGTACCATTTTACTGCATACTAAAAACAACATCTTTATGTGCAGAGTCTCCGTCTGTCACAATACATTCAGACAACCAGAAATGGTGGAACAATAAAAAAGACAGCTGTATCTTTACTTTTCATCTGATATGGCTGAAAATGCCCTCCAACTGCAGTTGACATTCTAAGCTCATACCCTCAGTCACCGTGATATTTCACATCCCCCCCCCCCCCAAAAAAAAAGAAAAAGAGGAACATATCAAAGACAAATTGTTTGATGTTGTCCAAACATTCACAGAGCTCACTATATTTATATGCCAGTGTAGGGTGGTGAGTCACGCACTCGCTGTGACTGTTCTATTTTTCCGTCCACCAGGTGGTGTATAAGAAGGCAGTGATGGCGGTCGGCTCGCTGACCATCAACGAGGAGAGGTCGGAGGCCATCGACTTCTCTGTGCCCTTTGTGGAGACCGGCATCAGCGTCATGGTGTCACGGAGCAATGGGACCGTCTCGCCGTCTGCCTTCCTCGGTAAATCCATCTTTCTTTTTGTCTGACTTTTCTCCGACTCTCCCGCAGTAAGCAGAACACTTTTATCAAATCCCCGTACATACAATGGAATATTTTAATCAGACAGTTTATTCTGGCCAAACTCCACTAGGACACTGACTTTATCTAGGCCTCAACACCCTAAGCACATTAATATTTCTAGCGGGAAGACGAGGAAGCAGAGTGCGCCAGCTGTTTTTTGAAAAGTCAGCTCCGACAAAGCATCCTTGACACCATCCTCTCCTCCTCCTCTTCCTCCTCTCTCATCTTCTCCCCTCTTCCTCCTCCGCCTCCTCCTCCAGTGGTTCAGATGACTAGAAGCTGAAGCGCTCCTCTGTGCTTCGCCTAATGTCTTGTATTGTCATTGGAGCGAGACGGGGAGCGAGGGGATGTATTGGACCATGCGCGTGTTGGTCACTGTGTATCAAGCCATGTGTCCATGTGTCAGTATGTGTGTTGTGTGTGTGTGTGTGTGTGTGTGTGTGTGTGTGTGTGTGTGTGTGTGTGTGTGTGTGTGTGTGTGTGTGTGTGTGTGTGTGTGTGTGTGTGTGTGTGTGTGAAAACGGGGAGGAGTGTGTATGATTCAGCACGAATATATTAGGATGTTTGCGTACTGAATCAAGGGGGTGTGGAGAATGAATGTGCTTTGGCCGTACGTATGTTAAGGGGTGAATGCTTTGTGTGTGTATTTATAGGATAGCACATTGTATGCGTGTGTGTGTGTGTGTGTGTGTGTGTGTGTGTGTGTGTGTGTGTGTGTGTGTGTGTGTGTGTGTGTGTGTGTGTGTGTGTGTGTGTGTGTGTGAGTGTGTGTTGAGCCTGGGCCAGGGTATCAGTGACGGTTCAGTATCCCTCGCACTCATATTAGAGGCACCTCAGTGCACAATCTCTCAACCCTGGCAGTCACATACTTCGACATACAGTGCCACACACACACACACACACACACACACACACACACACACACACACACACACACACACACACACACACACATACATACATTTTGTCTGGGTGCAGCATCTCTGGCACTCAGCCCGCTGAACTACACACCAAACACATGCAGACTCACACTCTCCCTCACACACTCTCACAGATCACATACAAATAGATCACATGCACATGCCCACAGCAGGGCACATCAGATCACTCAGAGTTTGATTCTTCTCTGCCCCCTCTCTGTCTCTCTCTCTCTCTCTCTCTCTCTCTTTCTCTCTCTCTCCCCCTTTTCCCTCTGCCGCCTCCCCCCCGCCCCAGGCTTCTCTCTCTCTCACAGCTCTCATCCAAGGGAATAATGAGAAATATGGAAATGAGCTCCGTCAAACTCTCTGTGACTAACTCTCCCTCTCCTCCCCTCTCTCACTCCATCTGCCTCCCTTTCTCCCCTCTCTGTGTCTTCTCTATCATCTCTGCCTCGCTTTGTCTGCCCCCATCGAGCCTCTTCTCTTTTTTTCGGTGTCTCCTCCTTTATTTTTATTGAGTCTGTCTCTTCTTTTCTCTCCATCCCTCACTTTTTTATGCCTCTCCTGCTCCTCCACTCTGTCTCATGAACTCGACTTCTCTTTAACTCTCTCCCCCCGTCTCTCTCTCTCTATCTCCCCTCTCTCAGAGCCCTTCAGTGCATCAGTTTGGGTGATGATGTTTGTGATGCTGCTCATCGTCACAGCCATCGCCGTCTTCCTCTTTGAGTTTGTCAGTCCGCTGGGCTTCAACCGCAACTTGGCCCAAGGCAAAGGTAGGCTCACACATACACAATCAGGAATATCACACCATCTGTCTCTCCCAGGAGCAAGAAGCAGAGATCCAAGCTTCCCCTGGAGCAAAGGAAGTGACCTATCATTAGTCTGACTTGAGACAGTTCACTTAATGTAACAGTGCCTTAACTATTCTCTCCTGAAGCTAGTCATGTCATCAAAAATCAGCACCTGGAGCTGCCCCGCTGGCTATGATTTGATGATTTATGTTGTGATCTGAAAAATTGGATTTGAGATTAATTTAACAACTAAATGACCTAAAGGCCGATGCAGGTGTTTCAAATAAATTATTTCTTTTTTATATGATTTTTTTTTTTTCTTTTAGCACACTGAACATGTGTTTAGTTTTCTATTTTTTCATCTCACACACTGATTGAACAATAACTTCCAACTACAAACTTAAATAGATTAGACTAAAACTATATTTTCCCCTCGAGGACAACAGTGTGTCTTTAAAAGATAAAGCTCCACACTGTGGGAAATGCATTTATTGGATTTCTTGATGAGACTTAGATGAGAAGATTGATACCACTCTCTCGTGTCTGAAGCCGGAGCGTCGCAGCTTAGCACAAAGACTGGAAACAGGTGGAACAAGCTAGCGTGGCTCCGTCCAGAGATAACAAAATCCATCTGACAGCAACTCTAAAGCTCACTAATTAACATGTTATATCTGATTTGTTTAATCTGTACAAAAGCTGAAGAGTAAAAACAACATGTTGGGGAATGTGCCAGACATTTTGTTAGCTGGGAGCAGAAACTTCCTGTCCTATTGTCACTGTGAGTTTGCCAACCTTTCCCGACTGCTTAGCTAAGCCAACCAGCTGCTGGCTTTTGCTCAATATGTACTGTACAGATTTGGGTTGGTATGAGATTGAATAGCGTTTTTTATGTATTTATTCTCTTTAATCTCTTTGCTGTGTCGCAGTGGGGCATATCACCCAATCAGGGCCCACTTTGAAATAAACTGTCATGTTGATTTTTAAGTTCAAGTCAATATTAATGACGGGAGAATGTGTTGACTTGTGGTTTGTGGTTGTTTCAGGTGCAAATTACTGCATCAGAGTAACAGGGCTGAATCTGAAAGTACTTTTTTTTTTTCTCTCTGTAAGATATTAGTCTGAAAAGCATCCTTTTAGATCCACTCATTCAGGGGTTTACTCACTACACAATGGTCGTTGGTGGCTTTGACTTGCTAAAATTAAAGGTCAGTTGGCCAAAATAATTTTCAGTCTGCACCCATTAATCAAGCTCGTAAACCAAAGAAAATGGCTGTGGTGAAAATATTACTGTTGCAAAATTTGTGAGCTGTAGGCATTAATAAAAGCCAATAATACTGTCTCATTATATTTGATATTTACAATGTCACCCCTTTGAAGGAAACATGATGCCCTCAAACTAGATCATAAAACTCTGTCTTTTTAGAAGGTCTTCTGTAGTTAAAACGACGATGATTTATGATGATTTGCAAGAATAATAACCTCTGGAATGATACTTTTCAGCTTTTCTTCCCGCTGCTGCTCCAACAGTAAGGCATCAATCTAAAGGGAAAACATAAGAACTTATATTATGTTATGTTATTACATGACCTGCTGTTTTTTAACCAAAACATCAGCCTCATACAATCAGCCGAAAAACTGTATGTTTCATACTCCTTTACCTTCATTTACAGCAGCAGTCTTTTTCACACTTTCTCATATTTATTTACCCCCTCTGCTCCTCTGCCTCTCTCCCTCAGACCCACACGGTCCATCATTCACCATCGGTAAGGCCATATGGCTGCTCTGGGGTCTGGTGTTCAACAACTCTGTGCCGGTGCAGAACCCAAAGGGCACCACGAGTAAGTTCATTGTGTCAGTGTGGGCCTTCTTCGCCGTCATCTTCCTGGCCTCCTACACTGCCAACCTGGCTGCCTTCATGATCCAGGAAGAGTTCGTTGACCAAGTCACTGGACTGTCTGACAAGAAGGTGCGTTTACACCCATATGGAAACACACACACACACAGAAAACTAAACACATTCACAGTCAGGGTTGCTCTTGTAATGGATGCCAGCCCTGCGGCCAGACAGGACTCTCCAGGGAGTGCCCTTGGGCTTCAACAGCCCAAACCCTCTGGCCCTAGCTGTCACCATGCTAACACTGCCAGCGCAGCAGACCAATGGGCACACACACACACACACACACATACAGCTGTATAGATCAAAGCTGGTGCGTGTGTGTTTGTGCTTGGATGTGTGTGTAGTTTGCAGAGGCTGGCAGTGTCAGCAGAACCTCAGCCAGGCTTACACTAGACTGGACACACAATGATGATGACTGATTAGTCCACTCCTTTCTCCTCCGTCTCTTATTGTCACTCTCCTTCCTCCTCCTCTTCCTCCTGTCTGACTCTCCTCCACTTCAACACTTTTGCTCCCTCCCTCCCGCGCTTTCCTCCGCTCCTCTTTCTCATACTTCTTGCCGTCACTCTGTTCTGCGTTTTGTCTTTTAGCTTCTTTTGTTTTTTTCTTCTTTTGTGCTCCTGTCTCCTCCTGTCAATTCCCTCTTTTAACAATTTGTCTCTCTTTTTCTCTCCCCTTATTTCTCTCCCTGCAGTTCCAGAGTCCGTACTCCTATTCCCCTCCGTTTCGCTTTGGGACGGTCCCTAACGGCAGCACCGAGCGCAACATCAGGAAGAACTATCCCGATATGCATCAGTACATGACCAAATACCATCAGACTGGCGTCGTGGACGCGCTGGTCACCCTCAAGACTGGGTACTGTAAACTTGTCAAGTCAACTCGTGTCAAGTTGAGATTTATTTTAGCTGGAAGGCTTATTCTGTTTGCAGACAGCTTGTATGCATAAGAACATGTGAGAACGAACGGGAAAAAAAGACGTTGCATCACACAGAAGGGCCCCGTGGGGCTCAGCACTAGCTCCATGCTAAAATGCTGCAGAATGTGCTCAGTGTTTGTGTCACTGACAGTAAAAAAGCAGATGCTGCCTGCAAGTGCTCATTATTGAGACTAGTTGCTGCTGGGAAGAGGGAGCTGCCAAAACAGGGAGAGTGTAATTTGTTCTGGAGTTTGCTACCTTTATTCTCCCTCCTAAACAAACACTAATGGAAGGACGGCTGCACTGCTTTTATTTGTTCATTAGTTTTGTGTGCTTTGATCTTTTGGGTATTTTCTCCAAATATGATTTTACTTGCAGCCTCTCTGCAATAACGTCATTGATACTGAATATCAAATATAGAGGGTTTGTTTATCATACCCAGTATATTAGGCTTTGTTTATATAACATCACAACTGTATAATTAATGTGTTCAGCGGAATCATCACTCTTTAATTTAATTCTTCAGCAAAAATTGCTTGTGGAAAATTAACAAAAAAAAATGTTAACGCGAGTTCTTGTGAAAGTCATGCAAAAGGCTGTGACACGTTCAAAATTGTATATTCTTTAATGAATCTACAGTGTATCATTTTTAAAAGCTGTACGGAATTAAATGAATGAAATTCTGTGCGGTTTTGCAACAACAGATACTCAATGACTGCGTTTAACATATGCCCTTTGGTGAACAGTTTAATCCAGAGTGTTTAATATTTATACATCTCTAACATGGAGAGCCCCGGGGGGGATTGATTATCAGCAGGGTGTATTCATAGGGTTGTATAAAACTTTCATTTTTTTGCTGATTAAAGAATTATAAAAGCGGTTCTGATTCTCTATAGGGTTGTGATATCGGTTGTTTCATTCAACGGTCATACATCACGTTTCTGTTTCTGCTGAGCTCAGATGTATGGAGCCCACATAGGGGGAATGTCGTGTCAGATACAAATTGTGGCCCCTTAGTTTGAATTCAGCTTGTCATGTCAGAATAATGAGAAAACTTGCGACTAAAAGATTATAGCTCAGTACGAACAAAGACATCCTCATGCGGGTGATATTTCACAGCACACACCGGACAGTACGCTCAGTCACAGTCCAAATCTGATCAGTGTGAGAAATTCAGCTACGAGGAAACACAGCGTTGTGAGTAATCCAACTGGTTTGTTTATGGATCTGAGTAACGTTGTTACTGGCACAACACACTATGTACGTTAGGCTCAGTAGAATTATTGTGGTCTTTAAGATTCAAGCCTGGTGGATCAAATCTCAAATTATCTTCTTAAATCCATGAAGACAAAGCCCAAAAACATTGTGGTTGTTGTTAATTTGGGAATGGAATTATTACGCTTTTATAAAAACGGCGTCATTGAGTCAACCCGGGCGGCTGTGGCGTAGTGGAGAGCAAGGTAGTTCTCCAATCAGAGGGTCGGTGGTTCGATACCCGGCTTCGGCAGTCGATGTGTCCTTGGGCAAGACACTTAACCCCAAGTTGCTCCTGAAGGCTTGCCATCGGCGATTGGAATGTTGTGAATGTTAGTTAGAGTCTGATGGTGGCATCTTGCATGGTAGCCTGTCATCAGTGTGTGAATGGGTGAATGATATGTAATATACTACTGATTGTAAGTCGCTTTGGATAAAAGCGTCTGCTAAATGACTGTAATGTAATGTAATGTAATCAACCCCTACCATCCGATTCCCTGCCAGATTAATGCTATAAGCTCTATCAGCACTGTTGCCATTGTTTGCACTGTTAGCAACATCAGCTGCCAGACTACAGCTCAGCCGCCGCCATGTTGAGAGCCGTGTGGAGGCAATCCCTCAATCATAGATATGCTCTCAATTTGGAATTTTGCACCTTTAACATGTTTTATCTAATTTGTTTAATCAGTTTAACAAAAAAAGTGTAAAAAGGGCTCAATGTGGTTTGTATGCTAAGCTAACTGTCTCCTGGCTTTAGATTCACATTTGACAGACAGACAATAGAACAATCTTCTCATGTAACTCTAAATAAGAAAGCAAATAGGCATATTTCCCGAAACTATTTGTTTAAGACCGTCCTTGTGCAGGACTATTTCTCGGCTTCATATTTAAACGAATATTCCCGTATCGCTCGGCAAGAAAGTGACATCCCAAAATATCAATCTATTCCTTAAAAAGCAGACCAATGTCTACTCTGAGATCACTTGTCACAGGTTGGGTCTGTTTATACATTGCAAGCAGTTCTTTGCTTTAACTGAATAGTTTTGAGAGGCCTGAATACTGTAGGCAAAATATTCAGTACATCAGAAAATTGAAAGTGCAATAAACCTAAATTTATGTTGCAGAAATATGTTATTTTAAAGTGCTTCCGTTTTATATTCATGATGTCATAACCCCTCAGATTTACCCTGGTTCTAGATAGTAAATCCAGATCGTGTGCTTCTCTTACAGAAAGCTGGATGCTTTCATTTACGACGCCGCGGTGCTGAACTACATGGCGGGCCGAGACGACGGCTGTAAGCTGGTCACCATCGGCAGCGGTTACATCTTCGCCACCACAGGTTACGGTATCGCCCTGCAGAAAGGATCCTACTGGAAACGCCTGGTTGATCTGGCCATACTGGGAATCATAGGAGATGGTGAGCGCTCGCACGCATCCACATTCTGCACCACCTCAGTCACACACGTTTGAGTTTAAGTTTCTCAGATGATCAAGGCTTTTATAGTCATAACCGCTGTACCATTGCTCATCTCTCCCTCCTCCCCCTCCCTCTCTCAGAGAGCTATCAGGGGCTAGTCTTAACACACCATTTCATCATCATTACACCATGTGTGTGTGTGCGCATGTGTGTGTGTCCACCATGTCCTGTTATGTTTACTCCTCCAGATTGTTCTGTATAATAAGCTGTGAGCTGGTGCGAATGGAGGAAAGAGAACGAGCCAGACAGAAACCAAACTGCTGAAACCACTGAAAGCACTTTGCTTCACACCCGGCCTTTTTATTCAGGGCAAACACCCGTGTACGCATGCGACACACAAACACACTCGATCTCATAATAATTCCTCCCATCTTTCCTTATCACTCCATCACTATCAATTCTTCTCCCTCCTCCTACAACCCTTTTTTTTCACTCCACCTCCTATCTCCTTTCCATTACGATCTATTTACCACTTCACTTCTTGCACCTTCTCCCTTCTCCCCTCCATCTTTCCTCGTAATGATACGGCCTTTTTCCCACCACACCTGTTTTATTCTCTCTATCATTCATTCCCTCTCTCTCTATCGACCTCGTTTTATTCCTTCTCCTTCATCCCCTACCTGCAGCCATCTTAAACTTTCACTTCCACAGAGCTATTGGGCAGGACTGAACATCTCCTTCATCCAATACAATTTGCATAACAAACCAACAGGTGTTGCAGAACGCTTCTATGATTACATTACATTACATTACAGTCATTTAGCAGACGCTTTTATCCAAAGCGATAAAATTCTACTTAACTCCATATACAAGCACTTAAAGGGTAGTAAAAACCATGCTAGATTGTTGTTTGCAGACTTATTTTCTGCCTTCAACACTATACACCCCCACCTGCTGGTGTAGAAACTTAGAGTGCTTTGGATTGGACTCAAACGATGTGGGATGGATTTTGGACTTCCTCACTAACGGGACTGAGAGAGTGAGAATAAATTAACTTCTATCTGGACTGTCTTTAACATCAGCTGGCTCCCTCCAAGGCTGCGTCCTGTCTCATATATTATTTACACCAATGACATGTGCATTGATTCCAGCTGTACCACCAATCTCCTTCAAACACTTTAATTACCGGACAAGATTGAGAGGTTGCGATAGTTTAAACAAGTATTTTTGCATCATAAGTGACAATACTTTGACCACAGAAATGCAGAGTGAGAAAAGCAGCAGCAGCGTCTTTTATCATCTGAAGAAGCTAGCCGAGTTCCAGGTTGACAGATCCCCGATGACACGGTTTCATAAATATTTTATTGAGTCAGTTTCCACCTTTGCCTCCAGCTGGTATGCATCCCTCAAACAGAAAAACTCATTAACAAAGGTAATGAAAGTCAGCAGCAAAATCATTGGCGCTGAGCAGAAATGTCCATCTTAACTGTTCAACAAACATCTGTTAAAGAAAACAGAAGTCATTATATCTGACAGTACACACCCCTGCACTTAGAGTTTAGGTTTAAGATATACATTCTCTATCATACCCTACGTTTCACTGCTGAACTCTGCAGAGTACAGGCGGTATCAGCAAATCTCCAACCATTCCTGTTCTTTTCACTTACTATATTGCAATTTCGTTTTTTTACTCCTGTATTTATGTTTTTATCTTGTGGTTATGTATGTGTGTTGTTTATCTTGTGTGTCTCACCCTGTGTTGTTTTTGCTTCTGCTACAAAACCGATTGCCTCCTCGTAAACAAATAAAGGTCTTGAACCTGAACTTTCCAACAGGTGAGATGGAGGAGCTGGAGGCGCAGTGGCTGACTGGGATCTGCCACAACGAGAAGAACGAGGTGATGTCCAGTCAGCTTGACGTAGACAACATGGCGGGTGTTTTCTACATGCTGGCCACCGCCATGGGCCTCTCCATCCTCACGTTCATCTCTGAACACCTTTTCTACTGGAGGCTGAGATACTGCTTCACTGGCGTCTGCACTGGGAGGCCGGGTCTGCTCTTCACCATCAGCAGGGTGAGGATAAGGAAATGTATCTATTGCCACTGCAGGAACATGAACCAGTTTTTGGTCCTTCTGCCTCTGAGGTTGTATTTAAGATGTTGCCGTGAGAATTTTCAGTGCTGAACATGACTTACTGATCAAACAGCATCCCCGAGAGTGCAACAACTGATGAACAGCATTGATTGAGACTGCGAGAAAGCACTTATTGCAATATCAATACCAGGACTCGGGATGTGAATTTCTTGTAATGTTATTGATGTTTAAACAGTGAAGGCGACTTGCAGACTACTCTTAAAGAGTCTGAAATACAGAGAGAGCGGGCTATAAACACAGAGACAGAGCAAGCAAAACGAAGCTTAACTTTATTTGCAAATTGTCTTAATGCGGTTTCAAACTGAAAGCAGAGAAATAACAAGAAAAAACCCGGCGAGTTATTGCGACTCTGAAGGCAGCCTTTGTGGTGTTTAACAAAGGCAATTCAAACACAGTAAATTACAAGAAAAATAGTTTTTTTTTCTGTTGTCAGTCGCATCTCAAACAAAGCCCAAATTTGCCCAACCATGGTTCTTCAGATGCAGTGGAATGCAAACAGGAACGCACAAAAATGACTTGTAGCCTGAAACATGATTGTTTCAGCAAAGAGAAAAAAACTAATCTGTGGACCATCATAAGTCTGAGAAACACACAATAGTTACTGTTAACATTAAGTCTGGGTATGTACTGTATGTGATAAAAGAGGAAATAGAGGGAAAGTGTGATTATATGGCCCAACTGAGGAAGAGATGAACTAACTGCTGTGCATATGGACGGTAGGATAGAGGAATCAAACAAAAAAAGGATGATGTGAACACACACTCTCATATAGACACACTCTACACAAAGCTCTCATATCTCTCACTCACCCACACACAAAACACACACACAACACACACACACACACACACACACACACACACACACACACACACACACACACACACACACACACACACACACATACAGGAGTCTGGTCTAAAAAAGTAAAAAATGGTAACACATATACAGGAGGAGCGAGTGGATGGACGGAGTTGACCACATGGGCAGACAGACAGACAGACGCACATTCACACACAC
Source organism: Anoplopoma fimbria (assembly GCF_027596085.1). Classification (NCBI taxonomy): domain Eukaryota; kingdom Metazoa; phylum Chordata; class Actinopteri; order Perciformes; family Anoplopomatidae; genus Anoplopoma; species Anoplopoma fimbria. The sequence goes on from NC_072457.1 coordinate 7,081,530, forward strand.
ACACACACACACACACACACACAGACCTAAATATGCCATTCTTTCATTATTCATATGTCATGTCTCTGTGTGAGGCAGGGCTTTTATTCCAGACGAGCAGCATTTCACACATTAAATGTTTTACAAAAAGGGTGCGATGTCTGTATGTGTGGAAGTGTGTGTGTGTGTGTGTGTGTGTGTGTGTGTGTGTGTGTGTGTGTGTGTGTGTGTGTGTGTGTGTCTTTCCTTCTCTCGGTGTGGGCATGCCGCTCGGAGCAGCGATTCTGGAGGTTAAGTGGCTTCAGGAAGAACATCTCCTTGCACTCAAAGGCCCCTTCCAGTGACATAATCACCTAAATTTAATTTTGTAGGCGCCTCTGAGAGCAGTTCATCTAAAAAAGTGGCGATTATCTCTTTTAGCCACATTACAAAACAAAACGAGGTTAAAGTTTGGGATGCAGAGGTCTTCTTTAATTTACCGGGCATGGAAATTAGTCTTGTTCATGTTTGAAGTTCTTTCTTGTAAAGTCATTGGGTTGGGATATAAACCTTTATTATCTCCCTGATCTCTCTCCCCTCTGCCTCCCCTCTACTCTCGTTTTTTATTCTTCCTATTTTGTTTCCTCTCCTCTCAGGGTATATGGAGCTGTATCCATGGCGTTCATATAGACATGAAGAAAAAGAATCCTGAGCTGGACTTCAGTCCTCAAGCCAACATGCTGCATCTGCTCAAGTCTGCCAAGTCCATGGCCTTGTCTTCTCCCAAACGCAACACTGTCCTTCTGCAGCCCAACATCCTGGATGTGATGTCGGGGAAAGGTACTTTAACTCACACACAGTACACCTTACAGAGTATATTGTACACTGTATTTATATTGTATATATTAACCTCCAGGCAGAGCAGGCAAACACGCACAGAGGTCACCCTGCCCTTTCTATACGGTGTACTTATGCAGATCTAAAGGTGACTCCTCTCACCTTGTTGTGGACTCCAGACTGTAATCTCATTGACTGTCATGTATAAGCTCGCCTCGTGATTAGAAACACTTAAGGTGGCACACACAGCGTGCCAGGGCAGTAGATAATGGATCAGGCTGTGCATCCATCCAAATCGTCTATTGTACCTGCTGTCTGAGGTGCATCTCTCCTTGTCTCCTAGGTAACTCACTCGGTCTGCCCCCGAAGGGTCCTGGTCTCTATAGCAACGCTGCTGGTCCGCACAGCTTCTTGTCATTGTCCGGGCGACACAAAAACCTCCTGAACAATGCCGCGCCGTTCCCCGTGCAGCAGAAAGCCACCCCTCTTCAGACCAGCCCCAACAAGCCCCAGCTGTCAATCACCAACGACAACGGCAAGACCCGCCTCACCGGGTCGGCCCTCGCCGCTGTGCCGCAGGGCTCCAAACCCCGAGCCCTGTGGAAGAAAAGCGTGGAGACACTGAAGACTCAGCCCACTGTCGTATCGCCGGGCCCAAGCCCCGTCCCCTCATCTGGACCCGGACCCCCAACAATGAAGAGCCAGCGCTACCTGCCTGAAGAGCCGCCGCCGCATTCTGACATCTCAGAGTGCTCCAGCCGGCCGCCATCACACAAAGATTCTGACTCCATTGCGGCGGCGAGGGGCGGATTCAAGCCCATCAATCAGCTGAGGAAGAGGGGGGAGGAGGGAGGAGGAGGAGGAGGAGGAGGAGGAGGGGTAGTTGGGGGCGGAGGATCCAAGATCTACTCCATTGACTCAGACCAGGCCAGTCTCCAGTCCGCTCCGCCCTACCAGCGGGACAGCCAGGGGGAGGCGACGACCACGTTTACCCCCTGACCTGTTTCCACCCGACAGCACATACTCGCACACTCACACGCTCTCCCACCAGGTGGACGCGCCCATTTTGCAGCTGAGTGCCAGCCTGCTGCACCACAGTCACAGCGCGGAGGCCGACCTGCACTCCCTGAAGGACAAGAAGTACAGCACCTACACACACAGCAGGTATGACGCCCTGACCATGTTTCAAGCGCTTTGTATAGTTTTTTTTCTGTCTTTGTGTGATTAATCGGTGTCGTCCTCTCTTCCCTGCAGCGCGAAGGACAAAGCCGGAGGTTCATTCGACACTCCGGGTGCAGGTCAGGGGTCACAGAGCGTCAGGCCCGGCCACTGTCGCTCCTGCCTCACCAAGCTGACCGGCTACTCCGGCCTCTACACCGTGCGCTCGCCACAGGCCCGCTGCGACGCCTGCGCCCACCTGGGGAACCTGTACAACATCAGCGAGGATCACCTGCACTCGCACTACTCCCACACACACGCCCACCCACACGGCGGGGACATGTTTACACACTTCCTTCCCCAGAGCGAGCTGGGCCTGGTGGGCGAAGGGGACGGGCTGGTCAGCCACTTCGAGCCCTCCCCTTCCTCCCCGTCGCCTCTGCCCTCCTCCTCGCCGGCCCAGCACCTGCAGCTGAGTCGTCAGCACTCCTATGAGAACGTGCTTCCGGACGGCGTTCCCGAGCGGCAGTCGCAGCTGCACACCCACCTGCGGGGGCTGAGCCTGCCCGACAGAGATAGGGAGCGGGAGCTGACCCTCGACGAGGGGGCGTATGCTAATGTCCTCACGATGCGCTCCGATCGTCCGTACAGCAGCCGCAGCCCCCGTCCCCGTCGCCCTCGCACCACCACAGCCTGGACGCCCCTATGCCCCTCCCCGGCGCTCCAAGAGTCTCTTCCCTGATCGGCCTTCTCACAACCCTTTCCTCCAGTCGGCTCCTGGCACAACACAACGAGACCCCTCCCCCCAGTCTGTCACACGCATGCCGCAGAGAAGTTCCGCCCACGAGCTCTATAAGCAGCGAATGCCGCTGTCGCTTACCCTCGGTAACCATGGCGGCCATCACAACAACCAGCACGCCGGCCTTGTCGACCAACAGGTGTTCTACCCTCAGCAGGAGCCCCCTGTGGTGGCCTACATGGTCCCACCCGCCGGCTCTCAGCCAATGAGCTATGTGACAGCGCCGCGGGCCTCGAGCGCCGGCGGCAACAGGCCCCGCCTCTACCGCCGCATGCCCAGCATCGAGTCCGACGTCTGAGAGTCGCATGCAACACGCGTACTCTCCCTGAAACACACTAACACACACGCATGCCAGACAGAGGTGTGTGTGTGAGACCGGAACCAGGCTGCTCTGATTCTAAGCACATACACAGAAACACACACACACACACACACACACACACACACACACACAGGGGAAAAGATGAGGAGGTCTGCTCTGGACTTTAAGGTTGATGGGGATGCTGGGTAAATAAATGGTTGTTTCTTTATCACACCTTCTACAGGACAGAGTTAGGGCCACGGGGACACCTGGAGGCACTATACAAGATGAAAAGCGTGTGTGTGTGTGTTAGTGTCAGTGTCAGTGTGTGTGTGTGTGTGCTAGCCTCAAGCCGTGGGCAACGAGGCACAAAAACTGACAAATACGTCCAACAAGACGGATCGAATCCCCGGCGGAATAAGAAGGACACTGTACACGGAGTCTAACGCCAACAGTGGGATCTGACGGGAGATACAGCAGTGTGTTTGGGAAGACGAGCCCAGCCTCTTGGAGATGAAGAGGGACTCAAAGAAAAAAGCCCCTTTTATTTCTGAGATTACACACACACACACACAAACACACACACATATTTCAGCCCCTCTCCAGGACTCTCCTGTTGCACTATGATTTCTACAGTCAACCCGTATGTTGTCTGAGCCTCCAAACTGCACTGCCAGCATGGCTTAAAGAGTAGAACACTACACTAGAGTAACTCTCGACTTGAACGGATATCACTATCTTTGTGATAGACTAGACTGGGAGGCGGGCTGCTGGTCGGGACGCACGTCTGCCCGCAGATGTACAAACACTCGAACACACACGCACACACTGTGTCTGTTTCTACAGGTGGGGGGGGAATAGTAAGAAACTACCGACTGTTTGTTATTGTTGATGTCAGTTGATTGAACATTCCAAAAAAGTGGCCGCCAGTTAAAAAGCCTATCAGGACGAGAGTGTGTGTTCTCGTGTTTCTACATCTAGAGACGTACAGTAGAGCATCCTTGCTTCCTCTCTTAGCTAGCCTTCAGGTCATACTGCATGCTTCCTACTGCCCTGTGTTACAGTTAAACTCCTATACAGGGTCATATATGCACACACACACACACACGCATACACACATATAAATATATATATGCACATACACGCACACACATACGCAGTAGTTTAGGATCGTAGTTTTAGGTCGGGTGTGTGTGTCGAGGCTACGAGATAGCTTCTCTCTGTGCACTTTGTAGATTTTATACCCTGCCACCTAACACAGACGTTTGACCAAAAACACTTTTGTACTGAAAAATATGAATATTCTCAATCATTCGCTGGATAGATGTGTTCTTTTTCTCTTATTTCTCTTTAACATTGGGATTTAGGGCACCGTTGATTTTTCCATTGTGAGGTCAGAAGTTTTAGAAGTGTTAGAAAATGGGTACAGCATCACACAGTATACACAACAACAACTCTTAATCTTTCTCTTATTTTCTTAACTTTTACAGTGCTCATCCTCTCCTTCATCAGCTTTCATTTACTCTCTTAATTACTCCTTTGTCTTTTCGCTCCTTCCCTGCTTCCTTCTATTATAGAGTAGATTGAGTATCAGAAGAATAAAGTTCAGTCGTGGTGTTTTTTAAAAACTCAACATATTGTTGGAAATCACTTTATATCGGTAGTCGTTCAAAATCCTAAAATTCAACACCGGCTCTCGTAGGATACATTCCTTTTTTTTTCTAAATAAGTTTTTATGTTGATCAAAAGACCTCGAGGCCCTTTTTTCAATGTTTCCGTAGTGAATTTAGAGGCTGAGTGCATCACTGTTGCAGATTTACTCACCAAATGAATACTCCTGGACGAGCGTCAGAGTAGCTGGTACTTGTGTGGCTCTCTGTTGGCGAGAACACAGCGTTGTGTTTCAGCGGAGAGAGTCACATGGCGAAGCAGAGAGTTTGCAAAGTGACTCGTTACGGAGGCAACACTCACACACACACACACACACACACACACACACACACATTCAACGAGCTGGCAATGTGTGTATGAGTGTTCTAGAAATCCATAATCTACTGAGTAAGGGCATTGATTTTTGAGCACAAAGATTTTGATGGAAAAAATACTTGATATCCCATTAGCTGAGCGTCTGTCTCTATTCTCTCTCTTTCTCTTCTCTACTCTCTCTCTCTCACATACATACACACACACACACACACACACACACACACACACACACACATAGCTCTATAAATATTGGCTGCAAAGAATGCAAGACAGTTTGAACAAAACAACGCACCTTTTTGAACGTTGAACGCTAACCCCTCTTTTGGTAATCTTACAGGTTTGGTGTGTGAGTTATATGCAGAATATCAGGTTGCAATATTATACTTCTGTACAGAGAAAAAATCTTTGTTTTTAAATGTTAGAAAACGGATATCATTTGTTTGATTTGAACGGTATTAAGTGTTGAATTCATTTCAATAACAACGTGGCTTTTTATTCTGCTTCTTTAAAAGGACAAAAAAAAAAAAAAAAAGACTGGCATGTTTTTTTAGATTCTTGTGTGATTTATTATTTATTTTTTTCCTTCTGGTGTGTTGTTGGTTGGGACCTCACTGTACAGTCCTCACTGCCTGGTTAGCAGACTAGTTAACCGTCCTGGTCGGCTCACCGGTTAACTAGCAACTCGTAGCTGGGTCTCTCATGTGAATCACACTCAATGAATAATGATAGTCCAGCCTGTGTGGTTAATACCAACCCCCTCCCACCCACATAGTTCTCTTCCACTACGAGTCTGTGCTGTTTCACCTCTGAGTGTGAGCGAGTGTGTGTGCGTGCGTGAGTGTGTGTGCGTGCGTGAGTGTGTGTGTGTGTGTGTGTGTGTGTGTGTGTGTGTGTGTGTGTGTGTGTGTGTGTGTTTTACAGCGTGCAGGCATTTATATAAGTCAGTGGATGATATGTGTAACAAGAGGTTGTTTGTGTGTGTGTGTGTGTGTGTGTGTTTGTGTGTGTGTGTGTATACTTTTCTGTACTCTCTTCGGTTTCGTCCCACACATAACATTTGACCCAGCTCTTACTCATATAACACAAATACAGCACACACACACACACACACACACACACACACACACACACACACACACACAAACACATGTTGCGTCTGTACTGTTGTTGGTTCAGCGAGCATGTGGAATGAGTTCTGTGCGTCCACCATCACACCGATTTTTACACCAACCTTTTGTTTGATTTTTTGGGATTCTTATTTTTTTTTATTTAAATTGCATGACGTGCTTGTGTTTCTGGTGGTACCTATTTTGCTGCAACACCTGAGTTTCTCCCTGAGTTGACCTACTGAGGCTACATGCACCAACGTCTCCCTCCACCCTTGGTTAGTGCACCACATCCACCTGGAGCCCCGGATGCTTAAAGGACCCGGCCTGCGATGTCACCAGGGCGCCAAGCTGGCTCCTGCACAACGCCAGCCACCCGTCAATGAACATGTGGTAAAAGTTTGTCAGATTGGTTCCAGATAAAACACATCTCATACACAGCACCGGGTGGAGGGGTGCATTGGTGTGTAGTACTCCGGGTCTCCCTGCCGTGTATCTCACTTGTGTATAAGTTCAGGGGTTTCTAAGCTACTAGTTGTGTTGTAAATAATACCTTGTCACTCAGTACCTCTGTACAATCTGTAAATAAGTAAAGGTTACATTTTTCTACTTGTCTGGGTCTTGTTGATTAATCTTTTTATCAATATATCTGTCTGTCTGTCATGTTACTAAACTATTCATTGCAAATAAATCAATTATTAATGGTTTATTATCAGTAATAAGCCATTAGGAGATAGAATATGAAACTTAAAGGGGTACACCACCTAAATTAAGAATTCCAATATGTTATTTCCATTGCCAATGAAAATTCAATACATGTTTCAGCATCTCTCTCTCTCTCACAGCAGTAAGTCTCAAACCTGTGATGTCATCGGGTCTCATCAGGAGTCTGGAGCTGCTCCATAGACAATGAATGCAAGATTCATTTTGTGTTATTATACCAAAATGAGCTTTATTCTATTGTAGAGTTCTCCGTCCTGAAATAGGATCTGAGAGAGAGTTCTCCATGTTCAATAATGTTTTTGGACCGTCTTAGATCATAGGAATAACATTTTTAAATTGGGTGTAGTTCCCCTTTAAAACAGGAGAGCTGTCCTTTCTATATCTACTATATAGGCCAATATTGTTACGTTTAGAGAGAGCCAGGCCAGCTGTTTCCCCCTATTTCCAGTCATAATGCTAAGCTAAGCTAACCATCTGTTAGTGGAAGCCTCCTACCGTAAACTCCATTCAAAGAAAATGTATTTTCCATTTATTGTTGTATTTACAACTCCTTTAATGACTCTCTAACATTTGTAGCTGTAGACCTGAAGGCTCATTAGAAAGTTGGTACACCCTCTGATAAGTTGTCAACTGTGCTCTGCAGCTCTTCTTTAAAAAAGGGACTAACCTGTCAAAACTGTAATTAAAGATGATTAATTTCTAAAAGAAAAAAAAAAAAGTTACGTAGGAGGATACACACCAGACCGTGATTTGGTCAGACGACCATTTCTAAGGTCCAGGGAAATTAACTTTCAACTTTTGAGTTGCCTAAATTAATGATAACATTACTGTAAACTTAATGGCTAATTAGAAAGTCTGTAAGTCAGAGGGTTCTCACTTTCTAATAAGCCATCATGTCCACAGTTAATAAGTTGAGTTAATAAATTGTTAATGAATGGACTTTTTGTCTGCTAGCAGCATGGCTCTGTGGCTCTGTTGGTCGGCCCACTGCTTTGGTCCACTCTGAAATATCTCACAAACTATTAAATGGATTACCATGAAATTCGATGCAGTCATTCTTGATCCTCAGAGGATGAATCCAACTCACTTTTCCTCTTGCATCAGCATTGGTTTGAAGTTGTCAGTAAAATCTCTCAGCAATAATGAGATTGAAAATTTGGTACTAACTATTTATGCGTCCCTCAGGATGAATTGCAATAACTTCTAATATTTCCTCTTGTGCCAACATCATAATCACATTTTTTAATGTGTGTTATGATCAAATAACTGCAAAAATGAGTCTCAGCTGCACTTTGACGAAAGTGCAAATTAGCAAATCTTAGTGTGCTAACAAAACTAATGTTGAACATTGTGAGCATTATACCTCTTTAATATCAGCATGTTGTGTCGTCATTGAGAGCATGTTAGCATGTTAATGTTTGCATTCATCTCAAAGCATTGCTGAATTGAGAGGTTATGCTTTAGGGCGGTGTTACCTTGTGATTGACAGGTCGCTTCCACAGCGTTGTGCAGTGTGGGAGTTGCCGTGTTTTCATCTGACAACTTCAAACCAAGATTGTGACGGCCAAAATGAGGCTTCCAAAACAGCAATCCTCAAACTGATTTGTGAGGTAACTGTGACTACATCCACTTCTATCCATCTATCCATCTACATATCTATCTATCTATCTATCTATCTATCTATCTATCTATCTATCTATCTATCTATCTATCTATCTATCTATCTATCTATCTATCTATCTATCTATCTATCTATCTATCTATCTATCTATCTATCCTTCCATCTATCTATCTATCTATCCATCTATCAATCCATCAATCTATCTACATATCTATCCATCCATTTATATATCTATCAATCTATCAATCTATCTATCTATCCATCCATTTATATATCTATCAATCTATCTATCTATCTATCTATCTATCTATCTATCTATCTATCTATCTATCTATCTATCTATCTATCTATCTATCTATCTATCTATCTATCTATCTATCTATCTATCTATCTATCTATCTATCTATCTATCTATCTCTTTCTGCAGTCTGCTGACTACTCAAAGGGCTTTTTAGGTTCCTGCTGCAAAAGCTCTCTGCCCCACTCTCCGAATGCTTTCATAATGCACGCTTAGCATGAGTGTGTGAGTGCATGCCTGTGTGTGTGCATGTGTGTGTGAGTGCATTATGTGCATATGTGTGTGCGTGTGTTTAGATCAGTGTGCTGGTAAAAAGCTTTATTTTTATATTTTTGTCTCCCTCAGGAGACGGACGCTCTAATCTGGGCTGAAGTGGGACAGGAGAGGGGAGCAGAGAGGAGCACATAGACAAAAAAACACACACACACACACACACACACACACTCACTCAGACGTACGCATACACACTTTTGCGTGGTGCAAATCAGCGACACACTGAGGCAGGAGGATCTGTCACAAGCTGTAGACCAGCTGCAGAGAGAGGAGAAGGAGGAAGGAGGAGAGACAGAGGAGAAACAATGACATGAGGAGTCCCGCTGCAGATGTGCACACTTTATTTGAAATGACTCGTATGTTGGAAACATCCCTCTACACTAGAGAGAGACCTATACATCTGTTTGTGTGTGTGTGTGTGTGTGCGTGTGTGTGTGCTCGTCTCTTTGCCGCTTCCTCTGAGACGGTGTGTGAGGACCACAGCGGCCTAATTCTTCCTGACGTGATCCATATGCTCGTATCTAATGGACAGAGTAACAACACACACTGAGACACAAGCCTCTTATTTAATTAATAGACCCGCGCCCCGCATGTCAAGCTGGTAATGTAATTACTATAACACACGGGAGAAGAATACATGTTCCTTGTACCCCTGAAGTAAAACTCATACATACATATGCATATACATATATCACACTGTATGTGGTGTGAGATCAGGCCGATAAATGAGGATGATTAATTTCCTGAAAGAACGTCTGCATCCGAGCAACCCCGCGGCTGGAGAGGAGTCGGTAGGAAAACAAGGGGCGTAAGTCAGAGAGGAGAAGAGACGGAGCAGAGGATGATGGAGGACGATGAGGGTGATAGCGCTGACTCTGAAAGGCCCGCTGTAGGCTGTTGGCTCTTCCAGAGACTTCAAACATCCTCATTAACCAGCAGTCAGCCTACACACTTAACACGTGTGTGTGTGTGTGTGTGTGTGTGTGTGTGTGTGTGTGTGTGTGTGTGTGTGTGTGTGTGTGTGTGTGTGTGTGTGTGTGTGTGTGTGTGTGTGTGTGTGTGTTTGCATGTTCGCTTGTGTTCTTAAACTGCAGTGATTGTATGTGTGAGAGAGCTAGATAGATAGAAGAAGAGGAGGAGAGAGAGGGAGAGATAGGGAGAGAGCAGCGTGTCAGCCTACACACTAAACAAACCCATGAAAATTCATAAGGACCTGGCGACGCCTACTCACAAATACTAAAAATACTGGAGTGAGTTGAGCCTAGTCAGAGGAGAGGAAAGGGGAGGAAGAGAGAGAGAGAGAGAGAGAGAGAGAGATGAATAGAGAGAAATGAGAGAGCACAAGCAGAGGAGGAGGGAGAAGAAGACGAGATAGGTGTAACATGAAACAGGAGAGAGCAGAGCAGAAAGAGAGGAGAAATAATAGTTACATCCACTGCATCCAACTTGGAACATCTATTCTCAGCCTCCAGCGGTCAGCACTCACTTTGTGTTAAAGATAGAGAGAGTGTGTGTGGTGTGTGTGTGTGTGTGTGTGTGTGTGTGTGTGTGTGTGTGTGTGTGTGTGTGTGTGTGTGTGTGTGTGTGTGTGTGTGTGTGTGTGTGTGTGTGTGTGTGTGTGTGTGTGTGTGTGTGTTTCTACGTGAGAAGGTTTTCACATTTTCCCTGGATATCTTCAGGGAATATGAAAATGAAAACAGTTTAAATTTTTCTCAACCTGTTGGCATTCAAGTCTCTCCGTGTTGCAGAAGTTCATGTTCACACTGATTTGATGGCGATTGACAGCATTTTACTGTCAAAGTCATCCATCCAGCATGGGGAAGGTGGGTGGGGGGGGGGGGAGGGAGGGAGGGACGGGCAGTTTTGATTTGGATTTTGCCTTCAGTGCTGTTATGTAGTCATGGTGTACAGACGTTTTGTTCTGGGCGCCTGAGTCGGGATGAAGCGGCTCCTTTCACAGCTCTGATGGTGGACTTTCTTCAGGCTTTAGTAAACGTTGACAGATGATGCTTGATTGACAGCCCAGACTCATACCAAGTGTTTTACGTTTAGGATTCATCTATCTGTCTATCCATCTATCTTAACTGTGTAAATGTACTGTAAATACATCAATGCCATATTTAAAAGAGTGCTTCACCAGTTTAGCTACACTCCTACAACATTGTCGGACGCACAATGGACAGTTTAGAAAAAAAAACAATCAAAATCAATGAAGCAGAAGAATAAATATCTTATTTTTTTGTGAAAACTTGATAAAAATGTATTTGAAGTACTGTACTCTTAGTGAAGCTCCAGAGTTCATACACTCTCCAACTCTGGACAAATCCTTTGATTCATGAATGTTAGCTGAAGCATAAGTGAACCAGAAAACCAAATAAACACACAACATATGAACAAAACAACATTGGAGTTACTGGGTGTCACATTCTTCCTTTAATTGTAGAGGCTCCTGAAAAAAATAATCAAATTTATGCCTCCATGTCTGTAATTTTTAAATGTGTATACATGGCCTTTAACCAATTATACAAATAAAGGTCAGTTTACTTGTCATGAGTAGTTCTACATGGCAAGTTATATAGTATCTTGAGCCGATATGACCAGGGTTATATCGTCTTGGGGTTGAGACACAAAGCCTGTGTTGAGACAGCGGTGTGTAGAGTTTGAGAGACATTAACCAGCCAGTGAGAACCCATTGAGTCACATGTGTGGACCATCAATCTTGTTAAGCGCTCAAAGTGAGAACATCTCAGTCTCTGCTGCTTTCAATCTTAAACATCCTTTCTTTCTTGCGAGTCTTCAAACTTTAAAGAGGTGTAGTACTAAATCACTGAAGTACCCTTTTAATATCCAGGATAAACAGTTCCGTTCACAGCTCTGATGGTGGACTCTCCGCTGGTTGACAGATGATGTTTGATTGACACCACAGTCTCCGTCAGTCAGCTCAGTTTGAGCAACAAAAGCAACATGGCTTCCCTAAAAAGCTATAAATCTCAAACGGTGGAGAGATATCATGCGTGACTGATGACAACTAGTCCCTGCCTTACTTTTCTCTCTTTCTCTCTCACACACGAACACATACATAAATAGTGCTGCCAGGCTCTGTTTATGCTAATAGCTATATGCTAATCAGGGTACTTCCAGGTGCAGAAATAGACACAGAATTTAGAGTAAATTTAGCTTTAATAACCTGGCTAATCGCACCATTAATGCTGCATCCAGCCAGACGCACACATGCACAGTATGCATCATTGTTGTTATTCTAATAGCGGCTTTCCACCTGACTGCTGCTTGCTGAGGGATGCTGGGAGGCAGGAACAAGGAGTTGGACAAACTCTGCTCCATGTGTGCATCTCCAGCTACCCTCTCCATATGCGAGAGCTTGTAAATGTGAGAGCCGCAGCTCTCTGACTTCACGCCGTTTTGTTGTGTTTGTTTTATTTTGTCTCGTTTATAAATGATGAAGCTCCAGGCGGGAGAGAGGGAGAGGCACTCAGCCCTCCCCATGGGGGGAGAGCTTGCCGCGTCACCCACCTCCCCACAACCACAATGTCCCCCATGACGGATGAACCAGGACAGCTTGTGCATGTGTGTGTGACTAAATTAACAATCATATGAAACCATGTTCGGATATGCAGAATGTCATCGTATTATTATTGAAAATATTAAGTTTGGCATCCATGAAAAGGTAACATATTAGTAATTTCTCGCTGTAAAAGATGGCATTCATTTTGTTGTTTTAGTCATTACTTCCTGGAAACAGTCATTTGTCAGAGCTGTGCCTATAAATTACCAGCAGTTTCATCTCTTCAAAGACTGTTTACAACATTACTGACCTTGTGAGTGAGCGTGACCATCAACAACAATGTTTAGTGTTCCTGTCATCTCCCGGCAGAGTAGAAAAAAGAAAAAGAAAAAATAAGGTGGTGGAATAATTTGCAGCTCAGAGAACATAAATCTCTCTGTCAATTTATGTTTGTGAGTTGAGAGAAGAAAGTTTAGCTCAGTTCATTTGACATACGAGACATTTTGTCTTTGTAGTGTATGATGTAAACATAAGAGTCTATAGATGACTGTCTGATGTCATACTGCAGCAAAACAACACAATAAATACTTTATATCATTATAAATTAAATAACTCCAGTCAAACATAGGAAAACAAGAATAATACAGATGAATAAGAATTATATAAATGCACATTATAACTAGGATAATAGGCGTATATGTCGAAGTATATCTCAACACAAGCTCAACTAGCAGCTTTTATGGAGCTTTCTATTGTATGACATGATCTTCTTAAACAGATGGAGTCAGCTTTTAAGCCAGCGTGAACAATAAGTCCTTAAAGTGCTCAGAAAAATTCAAATTTGAACATCTGTAATTTAATGACAGCTGAGCAAACATCTGCTGAAATCCCCATTAACAGTTACCAAAGGACTCAAGATTGTCTTTATCTAAGTAATGTTGTTTTGGATAACGTATATTGTAAAAGTCACACTGAACCTCACTGAGTGTTTTCCTAAAGTTAGAAAAAAAACATTGAGTTAGCAATTTGTATATAAGTACTTGTCAGTGTCAAACATGTCTTTCAGTGGAGTAAGCCGACCTTTCAGCGCCGTGGGCTGAGGCCATAAATTATGTACTGGTTACTGCATAGATGTTTAAAAATGAAGTCATCTATGCAGTCGAGGTGAACCCAGCTGCTTTTAAACACCATCTGCTTACTTCATCACATAGTCCACAAATGACAAGCAGGAATCCTTGCACGAGTTTATATTGAATTATGTTCAGCCAAACCGGAGACTCAACAGGAGGCCCAGAGCACAACACATTTCTTCTTTGTTAAAATGAAACGTATCACTGGGCCTGATGCATGTTCCCCACTGGCAACTACAACAATGCCGATCAATTTACTTTTTTCACCCATTATTTGCTGAGTGTTTTCTGCTGTCAACACATGAAAAAAGATCCAAGTGTTGTTCAGATTAATGCTGATAAAGACAAAAAAGGTCAACAGAGTTTTGACTTTACTTTCCTCTGCAGAGGTACTCAGCGGTTGTGTCTCTGTCCGTGGTGCTGATTGTGGATCTGTCAGCAGAGCAGGAGCTGTCCAAGGTACTTGAAGAGCTTCATGCTGACTGTAATGTCTGCTGCCGGTGGGAGGCACTCAGCCTGTGTCAGATCCCTCTTACTTAATCACTGAGACATTATCCGAGCCTGTCTGCCGGGATGTAGAAGCTATTTGAGCTTTGTTCTGTGCTGAGACTCAGAACATGTTTCCCCTGACATCTTACTTTTAGCAAAAGTATAGTAGTCTGTTGTTTGGTGCCACTGCTTTAGGGACGTTTGCCTTCAGGGCTTTCTGCCAGAGAGAGTTTATCTAAACCCTTGAACTTAGAACCTAACCAAGTGGGTTTGTTGCCTTAACCTAAGAAGATTTCTGGCAGAGGCAAACTTCTTCACATGTGCGCTCAATTTCTGGAAACGGTGTAGCTAACTAGCCTGCTGCTAAATGAGTCAAATTTGACAACCTCGTTCACACCAAATATTACTTTTCCATTGTTAAATACAGTCTACTCTCTTGTCACAGCATTGAAAAGCACATTGTCACAAAACAGTAGTACAAGCCAGTACTAGCCAATCACAGCACAGTAGGGGGGAGCACTCTTGCGAAAAATATAACACATATTAGTTTAGGAATCTTATTACACAAAGCAACTGAGGCTGATGGGAATTTGTTAGTTTTGCAGGTATTAAGTCATAAGAAGTATTGGAGAAATAAAATAATTAACCTGATGATGGCCCTAGAAAGGGGAACACCAAAGTCATTAGGGTTCGTCCTCTGGGTACCATGAATGAGGGTAGCAAATTTATTAGCAATACATTTAACTGTTGTTGAGACATCAATGTCAGGGTGGCACCAAAAGAAAAGGCATGTGATCCCCAAAGTCAGTAGGAAACATCGCCTGATCGACCACCATTACCATCCAAAATCTCAGTCAGTTGTTGGAGGAAATGAAATCAGTGCTTCACATCCTAGTTTGAAGAGCAGGTCACCGCATCGCTTCATCCAGCTACTCGTCTTCCTTCAGCTGCAGCCACTTGCAATCAGTTAACTCAAGATCTAGAGGCCACTCTCCTGATCCCCAAAGGACTCAAAGAAAGTACACACTTCTGTCTGGCTATTCTTGCCACAAGTACAATGTGACCCAGCAGTCAGGGCCCAGCCATCCAAATCCTTCCCGTTTTGTTTTCTATCTCTGTGTGGTCAGGTCTGATGTGAGAACAGTAGTCGAGGAACACAAATCCGGTGACTGGATGAAAGAATGGTGCATGATTTAAAGCCGTACGCAAAGAGAAAGCACACTGAAAGCACACTGTCGTCATTAATATACTATTAATACTGAGTAGTGCCCTCTGGCAGTAGAGAGTACGTTGAAATCTGAAGCCTCGTTGAATACATTTCCCCATGGGTCGGCTGAAAGCATAAAGACATGTGACATATGAGTTAGAAGACCACCTAGGAGCTGATTATGTTCTCCATTCAGGTTGGGCACCTGGCTCAGTGGGACTCATGTAGCTGTGAGAAAAATGAGGAACCCAGGACAGTGGAGAGGCCAATGCAAATCAGAGACCTCTCAGCAAGCAGCACAGGCTCCATTGCATGAGATTGTGTTATTGCTGTCCTATATTTTCATTTTAATTGTTTGAATTCACCTTCAGTGACTGCAGCCGCAGAGGAGCACATTAACAGGGTCATTATCGTGTGTTGTTGGGGAAGCAAAAATCAACCTTTCCCTAAATTAGCTTATTTGTCACTGGGAAACTATAGAATATCATTAACCAAAGTACATTTAAGCTATTCCACTGTGGCAAAACAGAGAATATAAAGTATGTGAGGAACTTTTAACTGATTATGAAACAGTCTCCATTTAATGCTGATGCTGTTATATGACGCACTTAAATAACGAGACCAAAGAAGACAGACTATTTCTATAAAATCATTCTTAATTCTTGTCATAGTTGCCACTGAGTCGGATCATGCAGGTTGCATCAGAAAAAACGTTAGCTCAGACTCCAGCTGAGCCTGTTGCAGAGACATCTGACTGTTATTTGGACAAATTACGAACAAGTTTTCCAAGCTGCTAAATAACTGTTGGAGACTCTGTTTCACATTTCAACATTTGACTGTTAAGTCACCCTGGGTTATTGGAAGACTTATGTTAGCTCGACACCTTGGACAGTCTGCTTATCTGGACCTTTTGAATCCTGCTTCAAAACTTAACTGTTATGCCTGTTTATGAATTGATTGTGAAATAATCTCATGCTTTTGTAATGGAGACCTGCCTGCTCAGTGATAACTGATCATCATCACCCCATCTGACCTCCGACCTTATAACTACTTAACCCTACCTCAACTATGATTACTTATTGTTTTCTGAAAGGTTATTTTATCAATAACGTTAGCTCATAAAGCCATTACTAAGACAGACAGGGAGGGTTTGCTGAGTTTAACTAGTTAACCAATACTTTTACTCTCCTTGTGTCCCTAATCCGCCCAATCTTGTCCTTCACTTGAAATGTTCCTATGTTAAGCCATAAGATAAATCTGAGGCCAATTCGAGGTCATTCTCTGACAAAGACTGTTTATTCTTTTTGAATTGTCCTGAAGCATGATTTAAGGATTTGTCCTCATGGGTTGTTTCAGGATTAACTGATCAGCAGGTCAGTTGTCACATTCCTGCTCTGCAGAGTGAGCGCTCAAACAAGCAAAACTGTCACTCAGGGAGGAAATCAGGGCGAACATTTGCTGTGTAATGTGAGCAGCCAGTCAGTGCCAGGCCAAAGAGACGTCTCACAGCAGAGTATTTTCTGTTGTCATAGGAAGTCTTTTTTTAAAGCACCAGTATTACATCACACAAAAAATCCATCTCTTCAGACTTCAAGTAACGGCTTTGTATCCTGCAAGCAAGACCAATCAGTGTCCTGCAAGGAGCTAAGGGCGTGGCTTAGGTGTGTGGGAGACGACATGGTGAAGTAAATGTTCGTAAAAACAAACATGGCGTCTCCTGAAGAGGTCAGTGTAGAAGCTGCAGTGGCATCAGTTATATCAGAACTACAGAGTGTTTTCATTGAAAGGAGAGCAAAGAACGGCACTGAAGGCTTTTCTCAGTAGAATTAATGTTTTTTGCTCTTCTAGCTTTGCAAAGAGTTTGATTGACAGATGGATCATCCAATCACCTGCCTAGAAGTGCCTGACCTTTTCCAAACACTTTCCAATGACGGCTTTTCAGATGGTTCTGTGTAACAAACAATCTGGAGCGTCAGGTTTCAAGTATCCCTTCTCTAAATGAAACACAAATAAAAAATATATTAACTTACTTTTGGTTTACAGCACATTTCCTCTGTGTCTTAGCACGTCAGTAACTCTCTCGCGGTTCTTGCCTATTATCTTCTTACTTTATCTCTCACTCACTTTACGACCTTGGTGTCTAACAATACCGCTCACAACACAATGCTCTGCCCCACAAAGGCTTCCTGCCCACGGCCATCTAGAGCCAGCTGAACTCTGGAGGCCTCATCTGCCTGTGTGTGTGTGTGTGTGTGTGTGTGTGTGTGTGTGTGTGTGTGTGTGTGTGTGTGTGTGTGTGTGTGTGTGTGTGTGTGTGTGTGTGTTTGTGTGTGTGTGTGTGTGTGTGTGTGTGTGTGTGTGTGTGTGTGTGTGTGTGTGTGTGTGTGTGTGTGTGTGTGTGTGTGTGTGTGTGTGTGTGTGTGTGTGTGTGTGTGTGTGTGTGTGTGAGGGAAAGGATGCACTGCTCTCCTCTGCCGCTGTTCTGCTTTTATCGTGAGTTGTTTAACTGCACACACTCTCTCTTCTCTCTCTCTCTCTCTCTCTCTCTCTCTCTCTCTCACACACACACACACACACACACACACACACACACACACACACACACACACACACACACACACACACACACACACACACAGGCAGACGTACAGCACACGCAGACAGCCATGCATGAAACATAATTTGCATTAAATACTTGATGAGGTGTGTGAGGCTGTCAGGCATCTTTCTGCAGCTCACTGAGAATAGTTGTCACATCCAATGAACAATTTTGTCTTTTGTAACGTCTCCGGTGCCTCAATGTGGGGATTCGGCCCCGAGAAACAAATCCTCAACAACCTGCTTATATACTCTACTGTACATGTACATCCATTACAGCCCAACATACAGAACAACAAAACATCTTTCAGTAATTACAAAAGCTTTTTTTAAATGTGATCTCATAAGGTATAAATGTTTGACATTCAGTTTTCCACTTTGTTTCTTTAAAGTCACCTCTTCCTCTCTGTCTGACAGTATTTTACAGTATACTCTGTATCAACCGTCTGCTCTCCACTGAAGCTGCTGCACATACAGTATGTTCACATTTTACCAACATTGAGACGGAATGGAAACTTATTAATCCAAGAAATAAGAAATGAACAATGTTTGTTTAGAGATCAAGGCCTTCAGACAGGAGAAAACACTTTTGAACGCATGTTTGGTATTAAATTAATATAATAATAATTAATTAAATGACAAAATCCGTAGTTTGTCCACATTGATGTGGAGCTCAAACTCAGGGCCCCGAACCAATGGACGGCCCTTGGCCTTAATATTTATCATGATCATTTTTTCTATGCTAAGCAATTTGTTTTTTTAAATATTGGACGAAATCTGATTTTGAAAATGTAGTATACTAATGAAATTGTTTTAATGTTTTTTGTGAACTAGCCGATTAGATCACATGATGTCATAGTGACGACTTGATCAATGATTTTCTTCAAAAAAAAGGCCAAAAGACAGCCGCTGGTTTAGGTAGGAGGATATTTTTCTTTGCGGTTTTCTGTGATCATAGCTGCAGCACTGTACTTAATTTGATGTTCATTCATGTATTCATTAACAATTTGTTGTTTTGGTTTGGTTTGGTTTAAATAAAGGTGTGTGTTTTCACGGCTAAAAATATATTGTGAAGATGCAAAGAACGACAGGCAGCCAATTGCCGTAATTTAAACGTAGAAACAACAAATTAAATTTCTAAGTAAAATACACGCTGCTGTATGGTTGCCTTGTGATGTTGTGCGACCAAAACTCTAGCTGTTTGTGGGAAGCACAAGCAGCTGGTTCTTACTACTCCAGCTCCGGTACTCTAACAGGGATACTCAGCTCCGAGCACATTCATTACTACTGAAAAAAACTAGTCTCAAAAAATGCTTCACAAATACATAGTTTCATTTCCTAAAACAGCTCGGCACTGTAGTTTCTCTTTTTTTACATTTGGTGCTCTTGTGAGTTCTAGTCAGTATTTACTGCAGCAGGATGGTATATGAGGAACTGTCTCAAAATAAACTACTGTTCACAAATCACACGTCATCCAGTGCAACATTGTGGCTCATTTTGTTTGTTTTGATGTCGTTTTTTGGACAGAAGCTGAGGTATATATCCCAGAGGAAGAGAATGTAAACAGGCTTGCATTGAGGAATCAAGTCTTTGTCGTTTCTTTAATGGGATTAGTCGACACTAAGAAGAATCAACAAAACGCCAGCTGTATACCCTAAACATGAAGCTACTGTTCCAATTTTGTGAATGACATTTCCTGTTTGTTTGTCTTTTTAATTCGTTGAATATCATATGAAATCATGAGAAAATAACAGTTATGAATGATAGCTACAAATGTACTTTTAGCTCCCTTTTGACATGGACACACACATTCACACACTGAACAAGTTACACACACACACAAACACTTCACAGGTCTCTGGAGCTATACCTTCAGGCCAGATTAGTTTGAGTGACTCAGAGGCAACTCTCCTGCTGTGTAATTGAACACAACTACTGTAGCCTCTCTGTTCATATACTTAAACACACACACACACACACACACACACACACACACACACACACACACACACACACACACACACACACACACACACACACACACACACACACACACACACACACACTAGGACACACATGGTCACATGGACATGCATTGTGGTTACTGTATCGAAACCCACATTGTGAGTAAAAAGTGTGTGGAAGAGAAGTGAAATGGGATTATTAAAGCGAGAGTAAAACAAGGAGAGAGGAGCAAACGAGAGCACAGAGAGATGTAAGACGGAGGGGGTGAGACAGAGAGAATAAAAGCAGGGGCGCCTTGTCTTTCCTTAAATACTCCTGTTGAGATGCTGCTCCGCTGATCAAACGGCGAGAGAGAAGAGGTGAGGGGGCGCGCGTAGGAGGAGGAGGAGGAGAGAGAAAGAAAGAAAGAGCTTTAGAGAGCAGAAGAAAAGGGATAGAAGATGTTCAGCAGAGAGAGAAGAAGAAGAAAGGCAATAAGAGGGATAGTGAATGGCGGCAGCCGTCAAATTAGAATTATCAGGGGTGTGACGCCACGGACAAAGATTTGACTTCTACAAGATATTAGTGCCCCGTTGGTTTCTCTGGCTGTCAGGTTTCATCTCATCACATAGGAGCCAGTCAAGTACCTGTAACAGCAGCAGAAACACTGTCACCAGCCCACCGGCGCTCTGCTGACGTCACTGACAGTGACGACCGCCATCTTAGAGGATCTACAGCGGGGGAGACACGGTTTAGGAGTGCTCTGTACCTGCAGAAAGCGTACTCACACTGTGCGTATCTGTGTGTATCTGTGTGCATATGACAGCTCTTTAAAAAAAGCCTAATAGAGTTTGTACCCCAGTGGACTCAGCATCCTCACGCCCACACACACATGCAAACTGGCTGTCTGGCCTGAAGTTCAGGCTTTAACTTAAGATGACAGTCAGGACACACACTTGTCACACTCTGAAAGTAACATTAGGTGATATCACTGGGAAAACACACACACACATCGTTTTAACATTTTGTCATGAAAGCAGGTTTTTATCAAGAAGGAACCTGAAGAAGGAGAGAAAACTAAAAACTCAAACAGACATTTTTGGAAACACGGATTTTAAGAGTAAATAAGTTCCATTCCATTCCATTTTCCGTAACCTGCTTATCCAGTTAAGGGTCGCAGGGTGCTGGAGCCGATCTCAGCTGTCAATGGGCGAAGGCAGGGTTCACCCTGGACAGGTCTCCAGTCTGTCGCAGGGCTGACATATAGAGACAAACAACCATTCACACTCACATCCACACCTACGGGCAATTTAGAGTCTTCAATAAACCTTAGTTGCATGTCTTTGGACTGTGGGAGGAAGCCGGAGAACCCGGAGAGAATATTGTAAAATGTCAATATTTTGACATTTTAGAGATTATATTTAAATAACAGTTGATTCAGAGATAGATAGATGTTGGACAGAAGAAGACTGAGTATGTGAGTGATGAGGAAGAGCTTTAGTCTCAGAGGAGATTCAGTCCGCTGTAATTGATGTACATGTCAATATCATTTAGCCCATATAGTTAAGTCACAGTTAAATAAGACTAGAGTTAAACCCTACAGAATAAGGTCCTTGTGTCTTCACCTGGACTCGAGCCATCATGAAGTAAATATATGGGCCCATTTGACCCAACTGGATAATTAATATATCCCTTATTTTATGTAAGTTAATGATCTTAAATTAGATTTTTATGTGCCAACCAAGTCAACTCATTTTAAGTATCAATTAACATGGACCCTCATGAGTTCATATGTCATGTATTTATTCAGTCTTGCACTTATATTAATGCATGAATTGCAGATAAGTCACGTACACATATATTAAAGTGTTACATTACCTTATAGATCGTTTTATACAGAGAGTGAAAGTCAAGGAGCAGCTGTCCTTATTCAGAGAGGTCTGACTTTGGAGGTGGATGGGTTTTGAAGTCAGCTAAAAATAATAAGATAATAAGTCTAATAAAAACATTGTGATACTCACTTATGTATTCTGAATTTATAATTCAACCAGCAGCACAGAAGCCTTTTGTTTAACCATAAAAGACGAGCCCCGCTGAGGTGGACTCCCACCAACAACACACTGGGCATGAGTTCAGACATGGTTTCAGAGCTGAAATAAAAAAAGCTTTTAAGCCAAGAAATGACTGTGTTTTATATCTATACAAGGTCTTTTAATATGTGTAAAGGGTTAATAAACAGTACTGTATTGTTAATTATTGCAAATCCTAGAAGTCTGACTTAGCTGAGGAGAAAGTTGAGAGTTAAATAATTGAGAATACCTTATTTTGTGGTTATAAAATACATTTTGAATCTGTGTCAGAGCAGACCAGATGACTTTCTCCTAGCCATGGATTACTGAACAGGCTCGGGGGCCCAAAGTGTCAGGGGGCCCCGACACAAAGAGACTCAAAACAAATATTGAAAGTTGCAAAATAACCACTATGAGACAGAAAATGACTATAAAGAGGCAATGCATTTACAAAAAGACTTAACAACTACAAAAAGACACAAAGCAACTACAAAGATACTCAAAATGATTACATAGAGACACAAATTAACTGCAAAATGACTACAAAGAGACATGAAGCAACTACAAAGATATTCAAAATGACTGCAAGGGGACACAAAGCAACTACAAAGATACTGAGAATGACAACAAAGAGACACAAAACAACAAACAAACAGATTTAAATTGTCAAAAAATGAGGGCAAAATAAGTCAAAATTACTTACAAAAATACACAAACTGACCACATAGAGATACAACAAAAACCCCAACAACAAAAAGAGGCAAAACAACTATAAAGTCATTGTGTCTTGCTCCTATATAAGATATGTGGTTTGGGCCTTTTGCATGTCTGTGTCCAGGAGCACATTGTCTCATAATCTGCCTGTGCTCCGAACAACATCCCCTGGAAACTTCTCTCCAACTTCTCTCAGAGGCCCTGTGGGGTTCCTGAGTTTAGGGTTGACTTGATGTCAGGAGAGAGAACACAGCGTTCCCCCTCTGAGGGTAAAAGGACGGCTCATTGCACTGACCCTGGCACCTCACACTCTCAGACAGGGAACCTCAGGGAAAACAGGGATAAGCCATTTCTAAATCCACAAAACACATTTACAAGGGATTCGGAAATTCTCCAGACATCTCTGTGATCTGTGCGAAGAAAAACTGTTGGTCCACTGCTCTGTGGTCAGATTCAAAATATAGTTCCTCCTGAGTCTGGACATCAATAGTTGAGTGTAGTCTTCTTTACGGGCTATTCCAAAGAGGCTGCAGGCTAAAACAGATTATTAATGCCCTTGGGGAAATGTCAGGTGTCCAGTAGCGCACACAGTCTGTATGGATGTTTTTGAGGGGATGACTGACATCGTCTAGGACGGCCAACAACTTATTCTATATGCATCTATTCAACACGGTCCCCAGTGAATCCGGCCTCCTGCCAAGCACTGAGCCAGCCCTTTTCAACAGCTTGTCCGGCCGCCTATGTCCTTGTCTGTCAAGCTGTCTCTCCGGCAGACCGCAACATAAAAGACTACATTTGCCACCAGCGACTGATAAAACATTAAACATTTTGCTGCAGAAGTTAAAGGGTCGAAGCCTCTGTGGGAAAAAAATAGCCAGCTCGGCCCTCAATGGGCATCTTAGTTCAAGGACCAGTCCAGCTGGCCGTTCAGATGCACAACTAAGTATTTGTAAGTCTGCACCACCTCAATGTCCCCCCTTTGAAGGTTGTCTGGCAGAAGAGGGGCCTTAGACCTTCTTCTTGGTCTTGGAGGTGTTTAGCGGGAGGTTGCGCATATTGCTTCAGTCGCTGAAGGCCTTCGTCAGACCCCGTTCTCCTCTTCCTGCCCATTCCTGATATACGTCCCAATAGCAGTGTCATCAGGGTATGCCTGGATTTAAAGTCGTACTTAAAGTCCGCTGTGTACAATGTGAACAGTAGGGGAGCCAAAACAGTGCCCTGTTGAGCCCCAGTTCTTCTCTCCAGTTACCAAGCTTGACAAACTGGGTTTGTCCTGTCGGGGTAATCTGTAATTAAGGAAGCCAAGGAGGGATTTGCCAAAATTGCCTCAAGCTTGTCTCTAAGCATGGGGGATTGGATGGCGTTAAATGTACTTGACAAATCAAAGATCATAATGCTCACATAACCACCTGGATCATCCAAGTTAGAGTAGGACCGGTGGAGCATGTAGAAGTTAGCATCCACTCCAATGAGTTCCTAGTAAGCAAAGTGCAGGAGGGCCAAGTGATTGTTTGACATACTGCAAAAGAGTGTTTGAAAGAAGTGCAAAGCTCTTCTCAGATGTTCACAGAATTGACCCTTCACTAAGCCCCGCCCCCTGGTGCTATTCCCTCAAATTGTAAGAGCCTCGTTACCTTGGAGCCCACACTGTCACTAACTGCACTCTCTAAATAGATATTATTTGACTATTGGATCACTACTGATCACAGTGTAAAAGTGAACCACCACATCACCTGAATATCAGGACAGAAGACTACGAAGTAAGGAGCAACTCTGTTCCTGTAAAGCCAGGTAAGGGATACACTCAGTACATCTTAAGTAGCTAGTAGCATAGAAGTGCTAACGTTAGAAAATGATGTGCAAACGTATTCTGCTAATTATAGCTCCACAGGTTTTTATGTAAAAACGCAACATTTTAGGAACGTCTCACTATTATGGGAGTGTGTAGGCGTGACTAGCTCCAAATCCACAAAACCAGCCTGAAAATTAAGAAAATCTGTAACGATTGCATGAGAGTTTATAGAGCACAGCTGGTTAGTTGTTGGATGCTGGTCGGAGCTGATGCTAAGCTATGGTTGGCCAGTATTCGTTGGAGGGGCGGGACTCAGTGAAGGGCTGCTTTCTGCAGTGAGTATCCAGCTGTGCACAGATGTAAGAAGACACAGAGCTCTTAGTGATTCACAAACTCTCACTTCCTCTATCCAGAAATGGATGATGAGTAACTGAATCTGTTCAATTTTACAGATGGACAGACTTTTACTACACTTTCATTCACATTCTGTTCACACTATTTGAAATAAATCTGTATGGTGCAGGAACTGAATAACTGCCTCTTTAATCAGCTGCTGGTTCTGAGAAAGATATATCAAGGAAGGTCTTCTCCGTATCAGCCTTCAGCTGTTTGGAACCTCAATCGTCTTTTAAGGTCTTTCTTAATACAATAACCACACGGCTGCATATATTGTGAGATAGTTATTGCTCACTGCATTGATTTCTCCTGTTTATACTCATCAAAAAAACAGATAGCAACCAAGTGTGACAGTAATTTAAGAGAGATGGGGGACAAAATCCAGAATTCTTAACTTCAGCTATGTTGGAAAATCAACACCCCTCTATTACAGCTCATCAAGAAAACATCTTCAGAGGGAATACAAAGGAAGCAAATTTTAGCTTTGGCTAAATCTCAGAGTACATTTTAACATGTGTCTCTTCACAGCCTGCATTTAAAAGAGGATGATTACAGCGCTCAATAACTCTTATTCTAGACATAAAAGCACGTCAGTATTGTGAGTGACTTGAAAGAAATTCAGTTCTCCTCCTTAAAGCACAACAGGATGTCAGCATGAATCTCATCCTTCCCAGCACCTTCCACTTACAGGTGTAATTTCATGAGGAGACAAGCAGACTTGTCACCACTAATATGTCATATAAATCATTCACCCCCCTCAATTAATTCTATAGAGTGTCCATGGCAATCTCACCTCTCCTCAAAACGTATGAGAGAAAGAGAAACAGACAGAGACTCTGCAGCCGGCGGTTCATACATCATGGTCGTTCACTCAGCCGCACAGCAGAGCAGTAAGAGTTCACTATTCATCATCATCATTCACATGCCGTCCTTCCTCAAACCAATCACAGAGCGCCTTTTGGCCCACAGAGCCAACTGCTCCGTTAACCGCAGCCTCCACCACGTAGTTCAGCACCCTGGACGCGTTCAGTCAATATGTCAGAGCTCTGTTTGTGGACTTCAGTTTAGCATTTAATACTAAACTCCCCAGCCGTCTGCAAGGCAAGCTGCTGCAGCTGCACGTACCACGTCCCATCTGCGAGACGGACTCCCTAACCAACAGGAAGCAACAGGTGGGGCTTGGCAGTCATCAGTCTGGCACCCCCTTTAACACCAACACAAGGTTGTGTCCTCTCACCCATATCTGCACCAATGACTGCATCTCCTGCCACTCTTATATCCAAGTCTGCAGTCCCAGGCCTCATCAAGGTCAACGATGAGTCGGCCTAGAGGAACATTGTGAGTACAGATGACAACCTAGAGCTCAATGTCAAAGAGTCATGGACTTCTGGAAACACCCACCTTCATATCCCCCGCCTACTCATCAAGTAGAGTCTATTAAAATTCTGGATATCACAGTCAGTGACCTAAAATGGGAGACAATACCAGAGCCAGTAAGGTAGCGGCTGACCCATCACACCTGGCTCAGCGCCTTTTCAGAAAGCTCCCATCTGGCCACAAGTTCAGTTTGATACTATAATATAGTTCTATTATATTTGATATAATACAGAACAAGTTATAGCGTCTACTTTTACTTGCACCCTATGTTGTTTTAGTTTTACATGCATAATAATAATTCACTTCCTCTACTTATATGTACAGTGTTGTTTTTTTTGTGTTGTTGCAATTACCAAATATTCTTATTTGGGATTATCTTTATCTTTATCTTTCTTTTATTATTTAACTTTCTTTTATCTTTGATGTGGAAATGGCGCCCTCTTGTGGTGACTTTTGATCTCCAGGACGTTTTTTTTTTCCACATCCCTGAACTCTGACTCGCTTGACTTTGGACCAATCAGCACTAAGCTTCCCTTTCTCCGGAAGTAGAGTGAAGTCTACCCCTCCTCAGATGATGCTTTCTCCTGGATATTAAAGAGTGAAGTCCTCCTATGGCAGGTGAGCTGTTATAATTGCTAGCCTGCTAGCTGTTAGCTTTGGTGTTTGTTAGGTATTTAAATGGAGCTCCGGGCTCATTGGGAGGCTACGTATTAGCAGCTAATGCTAATTGTTTTGACACTGGTTTGTAAAACAGGAGTAATGTTCCCACTTTATGACCTAATAGTTAAATTAGCCATGTTATTTTTAGTGTGACTAGACAAATGCAAAATCCTAGGTTCATTAATTAAAGTTTGCTCATCAGCCACCGTCGATTGTAACCTGCACACCTTTCATCGACCAGTAGAGGGCGCTGCTGCGTCACTAATGGAGCTTAAAGGTGAAAGAAGTAAACAACCCTTATACTTTAGTAAATATAACAATACCACAGTGTTGAAATACTCTGCTTGTTTCATGTAAAAGTCCTGCATTAGAAATCCTATTGAACTAAAAGGGCATTATTATTACAAAATCATGCAGAATGGCCCATTTTGGAATAATAAGTATTATATCTGTGGATTATAATTACTTATGCATTAATGTGTACATCACTTTAATGTTGCCGCTTGTAAAGATTGACCTTAATATGATACACTGCCGGATAGCTTCGTCCTTAATAATGCATAATTATTTATTGGTGGATTTATATATATGAATCTGAATCTGCAAAGTGGAAATGAAAGTGGAGTGGAGTAGAAGTATTAAGTAAGTGTTAAGTGTCAACATTGTACAGCACTAAAGTAATGTACTTGCATTCCATCACTGCTTATTTCATTTATTCATATTGGCACTGTATACATTTCTTAATATATTTATATGTTTATTTATTATTTTGAAAGTAACTATTTACATTAACTCATCTGTACTGCAATGGGTCATTTTGAGGTATTTGTACATTTTGGAGGTATTTCTATAACAGTAGAAATACAGTCTATTTCTATTTCATAGCTATAGTCAGTAGTTACTTTGCAAATTTAGGTTATTAATACAAATATATATTAACTAATAGATTATTAATTTTAATGATAGGCTATACTACCTGGCAGTATAGAAAGTGATTAAGATTAGCTCTACTTTTGCCAGCTGCAACATTAAAGTAATGTACACATTAATGCATAAATAGGCCATTATTCATCATTAGTACTTTTACTTTTAGTAAATTATGATGTTAATACTTTTGTTCTTTTACTCAAAGACATTTTGAATGCAGTAGTTTTACTTGTACAAGTATAAGTACTGAAGTATTGCTACTTTTACTTAAATAAAATATCTGAATACTTCTTTCACCACTGATCACATGCAGTGAGTAGCTATTAAAGTTAATCCAGCATGAAAATTGCAGGAATGTTACACCTCCCTCAGAGCTAAAACGCTCCTCCCTTTCTCAGTTCACGGTTCCGGGCAGTATGTCATGTTAAGTGACAGACATAATATAGTATGTGCAGTATATTATGCACATTAAGAGCATAGTGCTCTCCTCGTTGAAGAATATAATTGCAGTTGCTTGAGCAGTTCCCAGTAGATGTCTCCCTCAGAGCTGAAATGAAAATTATGCCCTTTCCACGAACAAGCTTTCTAGCTGACCTCCACAGAGGAAATGGACTCAGGCCCTTTTGAATCTTTCAAGCACTGCATCCCAAATGATATGTGTAGTCGTTTTTTGGAGTTACCCAACCACCTTCAGGCAGTTATCAAGTCCAGGTCAGCGTGTTGCTGTACTTGCTGAGCACAGGCAGGTCACTGATCTGCCTTTTTGTCCTGAGTCACATCCTGACACGTTTATAAGCTCCGGCACTGGACCTTTTCAGCTCACACCTTTTCTGCTGGATTCTCCTCACCTCAGAGAGATGCTGGACAGCCTCACACACATTTAATGTCACCAGCAGGGTCTTTGGTTGCTGCAATCATTTTTTTTTACTTTTGATTTCGGCCACTTGTGGACAGTGGAACAAGCCGAAAACACAGTAACCTTGACATATTTACACTTTATACAGTTGTGACAAACGAGTGAACAAACATGGCCTTATGCCGATCGACCCGGTCACAGCTTTTTTCTGTCATGGCCCCACAGTGGTGGAATGAACTCCCCACTGACCCACAGAGCCGCTGCCCATCTTTCGGCGCAGGCTGAAAACTCACCTCTTCATGAAGTACTACCCTGAGCCTTCCTCGTAGCACTTATTGCATTCGTATTAGTTTGTTCCACTTATTGTATTGGTATTAGTTTGTTGCAATTATTGTTTTCGTAGTAATTTGCCTCTGCACTATACTTTTGCTCTGGTTTATGCTCTTAGATGCTTGTTTAAGAAAGGAGATGCACTTATGACTTCTGGTGACTAGTAGTTCTCTTGAATACCTATGTTGAATACACTTATTGTAAGTCGCTTTGGATAAAAGCGTCTGCTAAATGACTGTAATGTAATGTAATGTAAACATGTGTTGCCTTCAACTGTGGCGGTTCAGAACAGCTATAAACGTTTGCCTTTGTGCATACCAACATCTTTAACATGCCTCATGTATCTGGCTACCTGATAAATGTTAAGTCCAATATTCTGTCCAATATCTCCATCTAGCTCTGTTTTGGTCTCCACAAACTCCTGGAGGAAACATTTGTCTCTCTAGTTTCTAAATGCTCGACTATGTTCACCAGCTAGTTCCTAATTTTGTCTGTCTGCTGTTTGTAGCTGAGCAGAGAACAGTTTCTTTTTTAAGCTTTTTTTTGCTGAAAGTAGCTGGGTGTTGCTGCTGCTGCTGTAAATGAGTTTGATTAGAGCAGTGAGGGTGAATCAGAACAGTGAAGTTGCAAGCTGTAAAAAGTCTGAAAGGGTCCGTAGAGCTTAGGGGAACTGCAGAGTTGGAAGATAATTCTTTGTAGTTTTCACTGCTTAGAGCAAACACCAAAGTTTCACATTGCACATAGCTGCTTTAACAATTACTTACATTGTCACAATTGTTTTTTTGTGTATTAATTGATTTATAATTGTATCTATACAATGGAAAACAGAAAGTTGCCCATCACTAGTTCTCTGTGCCCATGGGGATTTCTTCAAATAGCATGTCCTGTTTGACCAACAGTCGAAAAAACCCCAAAGATAATAAAATTACAATGATTTAAAACGACACGTCTCTGGCGGTCTCTGGGCTGCGGCGCCGACCGACACTGCCCACAGTTCCTGTCATTTCTCAACTCCTAGCTATTAAATAAAGGCACGAACAAAACACAACAACTGCCAAAATAATTAAAAGAAGACAATGATATTAAACTGCAAGAAGCATTTGACAAGCTAACAAATGCAAATTGAGTTTTATTCTCATTTCATTACATAAAAGTCAAAAAAGTTATTACAAACTCAAAACACCATGAAGTAAACAATAAAAACAAGACTTAGTGATTGTTAAATTACTTCAACATAACCCATTATTATTACAATTTTTGTTGATTTTAATTTAGTGACTAAAAGCAGTAGTTGTTTCAGTACTAAACACAAGTACTCACTAACAACTTGCCTCATCTACACATTTCCACGTCCTTGACCTTCAAGAGAAGCACCACTGGGCTGAAAAATAATATTTTCTGTTTTTGCAGGCTGCCTTTTTCCGAGTTAATGGTGAGGAGAGTCCAGGGAGTGCGATGGAGCCACAGAGGTGCAGCACCGGGTTCCCGGCTCCGTCGAAGGAAAAACGGCTCACAAAGTCACACCAGGTAAAAAAAAAAAAGCCTGCTGAAAAATTCTAAATGTACCACGACGAAATATCACTTCAAGCCCAGAATGTTGAAGAAATGGAGCAATTCTGAAGAGAGGGCAAGTGGGACAGTGAGTGTGTGTGTGTGTGTGTGTGTGTGTGTGTGTGTGTGTGTGTGTGTGTGTGTGTGTGTGTGTGTGTGTGTGTGTGTGTGTGTAGGTGTGTATGAGCGAGTGAACACGTAGAGGAGCTGATCCTATCAGACTCTTGTCAGGTCCTGTTGGGTTTTTCTGTAAAAGCCTGTGAGCAATGAGACTTGTGCTGCACTTACACTTTTTTTAACCCCCTTCCTGTCTATATGTCTCTCGCTCACACACACACACACACACACACACACACACACACACACACACACACACACACACACACACACACTCACACTCACACACTGTCAGTCTCTTCCTGTTTTCCTCTGTCTTCCTACATTCCCCCTTTTCTCACATCATTAGTCTCCCCATGTCTCTTCTTCTTGCTCCCTCCCTGGAGCTCAGTGAGGATTTAGGCCTCCTCTCCTCCTAGACTCACCTACATCCTTTCATCCTGTTCCCTCCTCTCATCCTCCTCCTCCTCCTCACTCCCCTCTCCCTCCTTTTCTTCTCTCTCTCTCTCTCTCCCCCCTCCTTGCTTAACCTGCTTCCTGAGCCCAAAAAATAAACCCACACACACAAGCAAACACACACACACACACACACACACACACACACACACACACACACACACACACACACACACACACTGTGCACACGCATTCAGAATCGAGCCCAAACCCATCTGCAGCCAGCAGCACAACATCTAATCCTTCTGCTTGGGGGAGGAGGGGGACCTTGCAATCATTCCTGCTCTCTTTCTGCCCCGACATTCATTTTTCTTTTCTCTTCTTCAATCGTTTTTTTTTCCGCCCTTTAATGCGTGCCCAAAATCCCACCAGTAGGTGTTGCTTTTGAGGAGGACGCACTAGAAGGGCTTCTTCATTTTGGGGGATATTTCTTGTTCAGTCCAGTGGCTTCAGTCATGTGCCACGAAGGATGCACGCAGACTGTCGTTCAAGCCACAAAAAGCCAATTTCACTCATCGGCACACCTTCTATTAAAAGAAAAAGTGAAATAAGCTGGTGTAGTATTTGGTTGCAATTGGAAAAACCTGAGACCCGTAAGCTCTGCGTGACACATGACTGAAAGCATCTGGTCCTGAAGTGATGCTGCCGTCCCGCTGCGCTGGATGCTGCTGCCGCCATGTGGCCGCCCGCCTGAACCGCAACCCGCTCTTCTATAATGACCGTTTGATTTTTAGAAGAGTTGCATCACGACTCTCCCTCACACACACACACACACACACACACACACACACACACACACACACACACACACACACACACACACACACACACACACACCACCACCACCTCTACCTCCCCTCTTCATCCACCCCCACTACCACAAACCCCTCCTCTCTGGGTTGGATAAATATTGCTGGAAGATATATAACGTGTTGCTATGGTGATCAGCTCGTGGGTTTTTCATTTTTTTCATGGCATTTGTGGAAGACGGGGACATTGCTGGTGCACAGGGAGCTCTGAAGATCTGTGTGTGTGTGTGTGTGTGTGTGTGCGGTTGTGCAAGCATGTTTATGTTTGAGAGGGAAAGAATGGAGAGAGGAGAGGTTCTCCTTTTTGAAGACGAGGAACTTTCACAAAAATATAGCAGCCCCCAAAAATAGGAGACAATCTCTCAGACCTTGTGTGTTTTCATGCACGCCACGCGTCGCTCACCTAGCACAAAACTAAGAGCCCTGACTAGCAGCCGTCTCTGGGGAGTGTTTAACCTCTCCCTCCTCCTCCTCCTCCTTATCTCCTCCTTCCCCCGTCTCCCCAACCACCTCTCCATCTCCCACCACCACCCCTGCTCTCCGGCTGCTCCATCTCTCCGGGGACACATTCTCAGTCTGCCTGATTGGCTTCTGTTTATGTGCATGTGCTAATGTGTTTGTGTGTGTGTGTGTGTGTGTGTGTGTGTGTGTGTGTGTGTGTGTGTGTGTGTGTGTGTGTGTGTGTGTGTGTGTGTGTGTGTGTGTGTGTGAGAGCATGCTGTCCTCCATCAATTAGCGCAAGCTGCTGCAGCAATTAACATCGCCCATTGTGTTTGTGCTGTGTGCGTCGTCGCACATCCGCACATGCACACGGGGGATAACTAGTGCATCATTGATCGCCAGCTGTCTGCCATTGAAGGCTCCCTAATGGTCAAGCCCACACAGACACACAATTGCCATGACGGAACAGACATTTGTGTTGTGTGTGTGTGTGTGTGTGTGTGTGTGTGTTTGTCAGTAATGGTTCACAAGACACACCACAAACTCTCTCTCTCAGACCAGACGGCATCCTCGGAAACACCTATATGTGTGTGTTCATGAGTGCGCTTGCGAGCTGATACCAGCGCAGCCCCAGATGGCCATCTTCGAGGGGTTTTCTGGAACATTCAGACACTTGTTGCTTCTCGTCATGTCTCTCTCTCTTTCTCTTTCTCTTTCTCTCTCTCTCTCTATCTCACACACACACACACACACACACACACACACACACACACACACACACACACATGCACAGTGCTTCTTTTGAAGTGTGAAACAGCTTGCGGTCAGCTCTGCTCCTCTTCCATGGTTCCATCAAATAGCAGCCATTAGAGCCTTCAGATACATGATGAAACAAAAACAACCGTGTAATAATAATAATAATAATAATAACTTTATTTATATAGCACCTTTTAAAAACAAGGTTTACAAAGTGCTTTGACAGACCAGCCAGCAAGACAGTGCATAAGAAACGAAATGAAATAACAAGTGACAATCAAATAAACAAATAAACAAGTAGTGTTAGCAGAGGAAAAGCAAGAACAGATATTCCCCCTGGATTTGGTAGATAGACGGTGCAGGTCTTTTATCCTCCTCTGCAGCGATGGACTAGAGGAGTCAGGAGATCAAAGAGTGGCGTTTACTTGGAAGAGTCCAAAGAGTTGACCCAAAAGTGCTGTCGAACTGGTAGCTTTTCCTCTAGAAAGTCATATTGTCTTTAGGTGTGGTGATTCTTTGACAGTGATTTAGTGAAGATGGATAGCAATGCTTTGTTCCAAAGAGCTGTTGAGTGTGTGAGTGTTGGCACTGAGGTCAAACCAGCTGTCAGATCACAGATAGACATGGAACCAAATACCTGCAAAGACTTATTCTATAAAAGGGGAAACACATTTTTAGGCTTATTGTAAGAACTGTATGAAAGTTAATTGAGGGCAAGCAAAGGTCAGAAAAAAGGGGGAGGGGATAACGATATTACTTTTGGCTGAAGGAGGAAAGTCTGACATCTGAGAAAGCAGGACAGGGTCATATTATTAGTTCTCACCCTTTATATATATGTTTTATTACTATGCCCTGTGCTCAGTTCATATGCCACATTTCCAATCTCATGCCCACTGTGCACGTCTGTGGCTTAAGTTTTGTTCCATTACGATATGAAGGGTTTTAAATTGGGTGTAAGATTTAAATTCCTTACAATTTGCCTCTTTTAGAAAATACTGTTTAAACATTTTGAAGAGAGCCTTTTGAGGGCCACGGTCCCACCTCCTCAACCCAATCATTTCCGTCCAGTCCCACTAAAACTACAAAAGCTTTCAGGCGCCTTATACATCCATCACAATTGTACAATGCTTTAGACTTGTTATTTTATTGTAAAAAAAGTTTGCTGAATGTAATAACAGACAAACTTTTAAGACAATTCCTAAATCAAAGGAAGAATCTGGCAAATTTTCAAGTTAGTCAGACTCATGACTGTTACATAATGGCCAGCGAAATCAATCGTGTTGCTGTTTTGCGTCATAAAGGTGAAATGCCATGACATTTTGCAGGAATGCTGTGAGTTTATACGTGCATGCATCTTCTAAATTCGGACAAATAGGACTAACAAACAAAATGTGGGCATATCAGTTTCTGGAAAACCACTCAGGTTATCAAAAAATGTATAAATAGCTTTTTAAAGAGTGATCCTGTGGGCTTCATGTTTCAAATATGGTGGAGATTGAATGAAATTTGCAGCGTGTTACAAAAAAAATGTTCTTCTACAATATCTGTGTGGGTTTGAAACGGTTGTGGTCTTCTGGGACATTTAGGTGTGGGAGAAGAAAAATAGTTTTGTTTATGCCTGTTGTGGTTAGAATGGTTTTGGTGATAACCTCATTTAAAAATAGTAAGTCCCCCCCTGGGTCCTGTTAAGTAACATATCCGTCTCACTAACAGACACACAAACAGGACTGAAAGCACGACCTTCTGAGCAGAGGTCAAAGGCTCTCTGGTATCCATGTCGCTCCAGGTCTGTCCTCATCACATTCATTCTGTTAGTGTTAAAATATGTCACAGCAGATGATTCCTTTAACTCATCAGGGAGAATACATATGCACACAAATGAACCCAGTAACCTCTAATACTACACCTGCATTTCTAGCATTTGAATAATGCGTCATTATTGTGTTTATTGTGTCTTAGTGGCCCTTATGTTGCAATTTATATCAGTTTCCTAATTTGCTATAAAAGTTTACATTTTTGTTTTAATGAAACAATACTTCTTGTTCTCATATTTAATATTTTATCATTCTTCTATTAACCTGGAATTTTATGTCCCTGTTGATGTGTTTAGCAGAGCAAAGTAGTCTGTGTCGCCCCCATGTGTTAGCCTTGTTGAACTACACCATGGTCTCAAAATGTGTTTGAAGTTTGTTGACAACCTCCTTAAAAAGACAAACTCTATACAGCAGTTACGATAATAAACTGAGAAAAACTACCTCAACGCTCTCCCTTCAGGAGATGCTTTATACTTCTGCACTTGGTGAGTAACTGAATATCAGGTTCTTTCCAGTAAAGGATGATTAAGGAACCGAGAATGGACATTTGTTAACCAAGCAAGCGTTGCAATAGATGAAACTCAAATTTTCCCACTTCATTGCACCTTCTTTTTTCTTTTTTTTTTTTAGATTGGCCCGGGTCTATTCAGTGAAATATCACTTTCAAAAAGGTAAAGATTATCCTGCACTGAAATAAGACGACGCCTAGCAGATGGTGCAAAGAGTCAAACGAGTAAAAACACCCAATCCAACTGGTAGGAAACTCAAAAAACACCTTTCACAAACGCTTGTATTTTCTTTAATGTCAGAATTGTTATTGTACATGGACATCCCAATGGATTTGCACTTCTTTTTTACAATATGTACCACATATAACAGCACCTACATGTTATTTACACACATTACACAAGATTGTATCACAAAGCAGTGTGTGAAATTAGCCAAACAAGTGTCCCAAGCTTTGCTGAACCACCACATCCAATGAGCTGGCTGAGCAAAATAAAATACCACAGCTGTCAGCCCCCCAACTAGTTCACAGGCAAGTGCCCTCTGAAATTTTATAGGTTTAAAGCTGAAATCACAGGTGTGAAAGCGTTGTAACTCTTAAATACGAGGGGCAAATGCTGAAAACGCACCAGTTTGTTCTTACCAAAGGGCAAAATGTAAACATAAAATAGGTAAAATACAAGCTTTGAAACACACTTACTGCAAAATGCAAGAACCAGTACTCTGTCGGATGTATTTTGATACAGACAGGAAAAGAAACTGCGTATATTTGGATTATTTGCAAACATGACGTTACCAATGAGAAACAGTGTTATTGGAAACTTGCAAATAAGAATGCAGGACATTTGTACTTAAGCAAAGCTTTGTTGAAAATACATCTTGCTTAACTCTTGTCCCCCCCCCCAACTACTGAAAGTGTCAGCCAACTATGACTGTAATGATCATCGACATTATCTGTGTAAATAGGGCTGACCTGCTTTGTGATAAAACCCTGGTTTGGGCTGCAAATAGCAACAAAAAAAAAAAAAAATAAAAAAAAAAATAGGATGAATTTAAGTAAAACAGAAAAGATTTCGACCAAGTGGTTGCTGGATTTGCCAGAACCCCGCATCCGCATCAACAAGCACACACACAAACAAACAAGCACACGCACACACACACACCCACACTCACTGTTGCACGACAACCAGAGATACTGTAGCAGCTTTCTCAAAGGCAAAGACAAGTACAACACAGTAAGTGGCAGTTCTGCTGTCAGATACGCAAACACACAGAGCAGCAGCAGAATGAGATACACACGCTGACAAGCAGTTCGAGTCCAGCCGCACAGCGAGGAGGTGGTTCAGCCTGCAGAGGAGCCCGGGTTTCAGTCCAGTCCGGTTTGGCCAGCAACCCACAGAGGAGACGGAGGAGGAAGTATGCTTGAGGAACGAGGAGGACTGCAAACAGTAGGCACCAGCCTGGTTCATACTGGACGTGAAGAACAAAGGAGCCCGGCCAAATAAATTTATGGATTATAATATGATGTGTGCTCACTTCTAGCTCAGATCTACTGGGGGCAACCGAACAGGAAAGAAGATTTTCTCGAAAAACAAAAAAGAAGAGAACATTACTAAGGAGAGGATGTGTGAGACAACAGAAGCGGTAAAGAAAGAATAAGAAGGGAATAAATGTGTGGATTGGTAATAGTTAAGTTTCTTTATTTGTAGCATTGCAACTAAGATGTAAAGGAGGAAGATTTCAAATGGTTGGCCAAGGCATCAGTCCTCATCAGCTGTCCAGTCGGCCACCAAGGAGAGGACAGAGGAGGGATTAGTGGTTGTAGGAAAAGTTCAGAGCATCCTGTTACGTTTATGGGTAGGTGAGTCTGTGATGACGTCACTACAGGGGGCAGGGCCTCGTTTACGATTGGCTGTGGAATCCAAATGAAGCGCCATCTCCTCGGCGATGAAGGTGTTGAGGTCCACGTCGTGAAGACCATTCCTACGACGACTGAGGGACTGGGCGGGGTGCGTTGGTGATCCAGGAGGACCAGAACGCACAGAAATGCTAGCCATGGCACCGCTAAGACCTGGAAGGAATAAAATAAAAAAAAACGTTTTAAATACGAAGCCACCGTAAACTGCATGACCTCTGGGGTCTATTTTCTTATAATGCATGACCTCTGGGGTCTATTTTCTTATAATGCAACAGCTTCTTGCCAAACATGGCCTTTCTACGTACCATGCAGTGCTATGGCCTCTCTGAACGGCTGCAGATCCGTCTCCACAGAGCTGCCCGTCTCTGGGGGTGATGGTCGGCTTGCAGACACCATGGAAACTCTTGGCGGGGCGCGAGTTGTCCGTGGAGGTGGAACTTTGCCACACAGGAAGCTGATGAGGTCCTCGCGCCTGATGGTCCTTCTGCGTTTCTTAACCCATGCAATCACATCCTTGTTCCTGCGCTGGTGTCCTAAGTGGATGCCCAGGTCGTAGCTCCGTTGGCGGGCCTCCATACTCTCTGATGACGCACAAGGAAAAATGTCTTTAGTAAATCTGGACACGACAAAATAAGTTCACCTACACATTTAAATTTACAGACATCACTTCCTGGATGCCACACTTAAGTCAACTTAAAACAGACAGTGAACCACAAGAAAAGTGTAATAGTCAAAGTTACTTGCCTTTGTAAAGGTTAGTGACAGCTGTGGCTGCATTCTGGAAGGGCACCCAGAGGGAGAGGCCTTGCTGCTGACATACTCTATCTGTAGATTGAATTCAAAAGTTAGTCAGATTGTCATGATAACTTCTTAATGTTGTTGTTTTCACACTGCTTCTCAAGCTCAGATTTCTTCTTTATAGAAATTCAAGTCTTAACAGTCAAAACGGGCCATTACAATTCAATTCGACTTGTGGGAAACTAACGGCGATGGTGTATTTGAAGGAGAGCTTTCTCAAATTCAGGTTTAATCCAATAACTGCCTGTAACACATCCAAAGTCTTATTGTATAAAGAGTATTGATACAGAACAGAGGTAATAAAATAAAATGTATACAAAGCACTAGCTAAGTATTGGGTTTACCACACAAATACAGATAGAAAAGCTCAGGACCTATGCCCTTCTCAGCTACAAATCATCCTTTCGTGATTCAAATCTTCACTGCATATCCTTGCATCTGATCTGCAGGTGCTGTCCACAGGGCTTCCTCTACAAATGACTCACGTGTACTAGTTAAGATTAGCATATATTAGAGGAGCTTTCATACACTGCACTTGACAAGAGGTCAGGAGTCATCTTAAACATTCATTTTACTCTCAGCAAACAACCCACTGATCATATCTGACCAACCATGATGTCACTATTTGTAATATAGACGTTTTTAAATGGAGGCCCACGTTTTATTTCCAGTTTCAGTGTGTGCTGATGAAAGCTGAAGTTATTTCCAAGACACACACACAATGTCAGTTTTATTTTCAAAAACACTCAGTAAGGCAGGGACAGTCTTTACTTTAATCCTAACGCCATTTTGTTCTGGATATTAACAACAACAATGCAGCCATCAGCAAAAGTACATCAAGTGGTGTGTCGGTATAAAACGTCTTTTGGATGTTATTTGATTAAAAGAAAGAAGAAAAAACAAAAAACACCACAACAACACTGCGACAAGCAGCTGTGTCTGCTACAGACCATCCACAAACGTGTTGTTTTCTGTCGGCCAACTCCTCCCTGTGTATCGCCATTTTGACGAGCTGGAGAGCTGTAAACGGGGTGGACAAAACACTCCAGTCTGAGCCACTGGTTCACACCAAACAGGACCAGTTAATCACATTAAAACACATGGTTGAGGGAGCAGATGGGGCCCCTCTGCTCGGTGGGGGGGTCATGGGAGCGTTTGCCCCCCCCCTGGAGGACCTCTTGACAGCTCGGGGCCACACAGTGACCGGCTGCTAGCGGGTTAGCATTAGCTTCCATCCCAGGCCAGCGGAACACGGCATCAACAAGGGAACCACGTTGTTTATTTTTAAAAACAATTAAAAAAAATACACATTATGTTGTCACCCAACACACACACACACAGCGTGGAAAGCGAGGGCCAGCTAGTGGGCGAACAGCTGCGGCTAGCTCGCTGCTAGCCTCGCCAGTGTGCCCTTTGTGTGCCTCTCCGCTAGCCTCCGTTAGCATTAGCATTAGCTCTGACAGCTAGCTCGGTACAGACCTTTGTAGAGCTGCGCTACCGCCGTGGCCGAGTTCTGGAAGAGGTGCCAC
Source organism: Anoplopoma fimbria (assembly GCF_027596085.1). NCBI lineage: Eukaryota > Metazoa > Chordata > Actinopteri > Perciformes > Anoplopomatidae > Anoplopoma > Anoplopoma fimbria. The sequence continues at coordinate 7,121,298 of NC_072457.1, forward strand.
AGTTTCTGCTGGCTCTGTTCCGTCTCCTCCTCGGTTGGATCGGCCCTCTCGGCCTCTGCTAGACACTGCCGCTCCCATTTAGAGAACCAGTGCTCGGGGCCGTGCTCCTGGATCTCCGCTTCTCCCTCCTCCTTCTTCTCCTCCATAGCTAACGGTGGCTAGTAGCTTTTAAGCTAGCTTTCGTTTGAAATATAGGATTGTTCTGTTCCCGGGGATGTTTAACTGTGTTTCTTCTGTAGTCTATTGGAGGAATGCGGTTACACAACCCTAACAAGCTATAGAAAAGAGAGAAAAAAGCTGCTGTTAAGGCCGCATTGTGAACGTCTTAGTCTCCGCCCGCACGCCCAGTGGTAACACACACCAAACTAAGGAACACGATGACAACACCTAAGAATTTCTGGGGCTGGCCACGCCCATTTTCTCGCCGTACTGAAAGGTGATTGGCTGCAGGGATTTCTGTGGGCGGTTCTTCGTGCTGAACACGAAGCCTGATTGGACAGGGTTGAAAAAGAGAAAAGGTCAGAGAAAAACAAAGTTGATCCCACCCAGGATATTCTCTCTAGCTTGCCGTACAGCATTCTGTACAGCAGGGGGCAGCCTGGCCATGGAAATGTGGTTCATAGCAAAAGTATAATAAAAAATATATATATATACAGTACCAGTCAAAAGTGTGGACACACCTTCTCATTCAATGGTTTTTCTTTATTTTTATTTTTTTCTACATTGTAGATTCATATTGAAGACATCCAAACTATGAAGGAACACATGGAATTATGTGGTAAACAAACAAATGCTCAACAAACCAGAATATGTTTTATATTTTAGATTCTTCAAAGTAGTTGAATGAGAAGGTGTGTCCAAACTTTTGACTGGTACTGTACACTGGCATACATATTTTTCCCTCTGGGGCCAAGTGACAATTATGGGATCATGCTGTAATCCCAGAAAACAGTTTTATAAAGTAAATCTGCACATACAAGGATTTTGTCTTAGTGTTTTGAAGAATCTAAAATATAAAACATATTCTGGTTTGTTGAGCATTTTTTTGTTTACCCCATAATTCCATATGTGTTCCTTCATAGTTTGGATGTCTTCAATATTAATCTACAATGTAGAAAAAATATATAAATAAATAAAGAAAACCATTGAATGAGAAGGTGTGTCCAAACCTTTGACTGGTACTGTACAATTGAAAAGTCAAGAGACATAATGTATAAAATATTAAAATGAACAAAAATATGAGAAATATACGTACAAATTTTAAATTTGTTTTTAAAATGGAATAGCTGTACAGTACAGAACTCTCACAGTATCTCAAGTGGTCAAGTTAGAGAGTCATCAGGTTAGTTAACTGATTCATTAATATCTGTAATGCTTCAAAAGTTAGTCAAAAATAAGCCACCATAAACTACTGGTCATAGCAGACAAATAAAGGCTGTTGCAGCCAAACTCTTGAACTGACGACTTTTTTAGTTGTAAGAGTAATGCTAACGATGTGTTTATTTATCTTATAAAAGTGACATAGTGTAGCTTTTTAGGAATTTTAATGACCCCAGGACATGTGACAAAAACAGGCCCATAGATATAAACTTTTCATTCTGTGGAAGAACTTGACCTGCCTGCAGAAAGCCTTAATATACATCATCCAACACCTATGGGATGTTATGCAAGCCAGGCCTTATCGCCTGGAATGACCACTATGCTCCCTGGGACCTTGAATGGATGATGGATAACACCTGCATTGCGTAAGCATCACTATTCACCATATAAATATTGTCATCTGTCAATCACTAGAACTATTATCACATAGCGTGTGGTGCTTCTTGGGTGCAGTTAAGGTTGCTTCGACATTTTGGGTTGAAAGTTCAATGTCACACTATCTTTTTTAAAACAGCCACACGTTTATGGGATAAGTATCAAGTGAGTCCAAAGATCAGGTGTTTATAGAAGGAAACCACTGGTAACAAGCTCTCTCACCTGTCTCTCTGTTTCTCTCTCTGTCCGACTGCACAGGTCTGTGTGTCAGACTGTACCTCTCTCTCTCTCTCTCTCTCTCTCGCTCGCTCTCTCTCATCAAACCCTGGTCTCTGACCCCTTTTAGTCTTTGCTGGTAGCAGCTGCTATTTTTGAAGATGTCTAAGGGGGAGCAGACTGTTTGCACTGATGAGCAGTATTTCCAGGAACAAGGGCCAACTCTCACATTCAGCAACTTGAACTACTGTGTTCAGGAGGCGAGGTTTTGCCGCAAGAGAGGTCCTGAAAAATGCATCCTCAGCGATGTGAGGTAGGACATGATACTTTCATTTGAGTGTGTATATGTGTGTAATTGACTGCATTGTCACTGGGCGGTGACTGTATGTTAGCATGCTGTACCTGTATGACGTGGTCCAGGTGTTTCTTCTCTGCTTTTTCCTGTTTCTTCATAAAAATACCCTATGCACTTTGGTTGCTATACTTCTAGAAATAAGTAAGTTATGAGTTTAGGTGTTGTTCCGTTTGTGGCTCTTTTCATCAAACCTGTGTATCAGTATATTCATTTTATAGGAACTTGATACATTTTTTATTTGTATATTGTTTTATTGAGGCGAACTGAGACCAAAATAGGAGAAATGGAATCAAAGTCGAACATTTTCTAGGATATGATCCTAAGCCAGAGGAGATCCATTTTAAAAATAAATGAGTATTTTGTCTTTGGATTTTAAAGCTACAGTATATCATGGTAATTGAACATTATTGATTCTAGATCGTTTTATTATTATAAAGTGTTTTCTTTTCAATAAAATGACTTTAATGATGATTTTATGGTTGGTTGTTGCAGTGGCATCATGAGGCCTGGGATGAACGCCATCATGGGCGCCACCGGTAGTGGTAAAACATCGTAAGAAACATATCCATGTTCATGCAAACACACAGGCACGGTCTCACACACATGTTCATCCCCAGCAAAATACATATTAGTTTATTACTCTTTTTGTCAGGCTCCTGGATGTAATCGCTGGGAGGAAAGACCCTGCTGGACTGAAGCAAGGAAATGTCATGGTGGATGGCAAAGCAGTCTCCACTGACCTCAGGCTCAGCTCTGCCTATGTGGTCCAGGTACACAAATACAAACACATTCTTTAACATTATAATATTTTGGATTCCGCAAAGTACTTCGTGCCTTCATAATCTGTATGCTTCCAGGATGATATCCTGATGGGCACTCTATCTGTGAGGGAGAACCTTCTGTTCAGTGCCAACCTGCGTCTCAACCCTAAGGATCACTCCTCCGAAGATAAAAACAAAAAAGTGGATGCCATCATACAAGACCTGGGTCTAACGGACTGTGCAAGCACAAAGGTACAGCGCTACACACACAAGCTAATAGCTGCTGCACGTCACACACTATACAGCAGCGTTGGAAAGAGCTCTGCGAATCATAAAGACTGTTAGTTTACAAATATCTTACTTTGGTATAAGCAGAAGCACTTATTTAAAGATTATTAAAACAAAATTGATCTTCATCCCTTCCCTAACCCTACCCAATTGAGAGCATATAAAGTGCACAAATGGAAAAAAAACAACAACTCTGTGGCTGTCCAATGTCCCAACCTTATGGGTTGCAGACATCTATTTGTTCTCTGTAATGGTGTAATATATTTAAACTGTAGCAAAGTCTAAAATACTGACATAAAGATAGCCCAAAAAGTGTAACTAACAGGAGTATTTAGTATTGTTCAGCCTTGCTGTTCAGCCCAGCGCCCACGGTTTGATGTGTGTGTGTGTTTTGTGTGCGCATGCAGATAGGGACAGAGTTTCTGCGTGGCGTATCTGGAGGTGAAAGGAAGAGGTGCAGCATCGGGATGGAGCTCATCACCTCTCCCTCTCTGCTGTTTCTGGATGAACCGACTACCGGACTGGATTCTAACACCGCAAACTGTATCATCAATCTACTGCACAGGTGCAAGACGATTACTAATTATTCCAACTTTAGGAAACACATACTATATATACTCATAAGATTCAAATGATAACTGAAGCACACAATGCTGCTGAAGATCGCAAGGTCAACCCCGTGGACCGTAACCATCTACTGCTGTCTTTGTGTTTTCTGTAACAATATGAATGCAAATAAAAATTCTTTATGTGTGTCCAGGCTGTCCAGAAGAGGTAAGACTGTGATCTTCTCCATCCACCAGCCACGCTACTCCATCTTCAGACAGTTTGACCATCTGACCTTGATGCACAAAGGGGAGGTGGTGTACGCAGGCGCAGCAGCCATTGCACTGGAATACTTCACTAACCTCGGTATGTGTGTGTGTTTGTGTGTAAGCTATGAAAGGTGCAGCACCTTGACTAGGAATGTGTTGGGATATAATGTGATCCTCGAAAAGGGAAATTGTATTTCCATATGAAGTCAGCTACTTCAATTTAGCTTGTTTTCACAATAATCAACCTCCTTAATATGAAATGAAAAATAAACTACTACTGTTATACTCAAAGTCTCTTACACTTATGACAGTGTTGCATATGTTGTTTATATGATGTATTTTCATGTGTGTGTGTTTCTGTGTGTTTTCATACAGGCTACCAAATTGAGGCCTTCAACAACCCTGCTGATTTCTTCATGGACGTCACAAATGGAGAGGCAAAATCAACATTAGTGTCACTTACTGCAGGTACACCTACACAAAACACACATACAGTTTAGGTATATAGCACCAACAGAGGCTTTAGAGAAGTTCTCTTAGTGATTTATGAGTAGGAGTACATCTATTTGTACAAGTCATATTGGGCTTAACATGGTTGTAAAGTTAAAGGTTGAAATATAGACAATGAGATAACTAAAAACAAACAAACAATTAAGTTAGGGTGAGAAAGCGATACATTTAGCAACCCACAATAATGACCATACTGACAGGAAGTCACAACATGACACCAAGAAATGGTTACAGTATTTATAATTTTCTCAAAATGTCAAACTACTCCTTTAACCAGATTTATATTTCAGTCTAGATGCCCAGATCCTGTTTTTCCCTTTTCAAATCCCCCTGAGGAGACTCAAAGTCTGCGATATAAAGATAAAAGTTTATTCTGCTGTCCTTATCCACAACATGGCGATGCATAATGGCCCTTTTCTCTTTCCCCAGCTGAGGATAAGAACCCATTGGCAAACAAGTACCGCCAGTCCCAGCTGTGCCGAAATGTGCTCGAAGAGTTGGACCATGTGAACCAGAGCGTCGCTGACGGGTTCAACGGTCAGGACAAGGCAGCTAACTACGCTACATCTTTCTTCTATCAGGTCAGCCAACTCCCCAATTCAGAAACACATTCAAAAGTCGGATAAAACACACTCTCTTTCTTACATTAAAAACAACTATACAAAATAAATATCTATTTGAGTTGGTATTCATTTTGTGATTAACCTGAAATTGAAATGAGTTTGTAATGTTACGTCACAGAGTTTAATGACTATAATACATAATAGCCAGCTAAGTCAGTGTGCTTGGCTGCCCGCTGAATGAACCCTCATTGAGTCATCAAGCCCATAAAAAACAATTCATGTCTGTGTATGTGTCTGTCTGTGTCTGTGTCTGTGTCTGTCTCTGTGTCTGTGTGTGTGTGTGTGTGTGTGTTTGTGTGTGAGACAGATGCGCATTGTGTGTGGCAGGACAGTTGTGAACTGTCTGAGGAACCCTCAGACCTCTTATGCCCAGTTTGCTCTCAACATCTTCTTTGCTCTTCTGGTGGGACTCATTTATTACCAAATGCCCTTGACACTCCCCGAGGCTTTACAGAACAGGTAGAGTACCATACATAACCTGCAGCATGACCGCAATGCTAGTTTTAATCAGTGTATTTGATCTAAATTCACTTCTGAAAACTCGTCCTACTGTAAATGTGTCTCCCTTCCTAAGCCCACTTCAAGGTCAAAATACAACCTAACAACTTCATAAAAGAAATAAAAGATAATATCAAAGTTATATTTGTTTTCTATTGAAGGTTTTTATTGTACATTATTACATCATGTCGTAGGCAGTAAAATGTGGTGACAAGGCAAATTTGAAATCTCTATATCAGAAGAGGCTGCGAGAATAATAGCTAAGTCTGTCAAGGCAAGTATGACAAAAAGTACAACATCTTACTAACTATCTTCAAAAGTATGCAGGCTCTAGGGTTTGATGGATGAATTCAATTTGAAATACGGTAACAACTTTTATGATGCCGTTCAAACCACAAGTTTAAGGGGATGAAAACAAGGTCAGGTCAGATGTACTGATAATCAGATAACTCTCTCTCTCTCTCTCTCTCTCTCTCTCTCTCTCTCTCTCTCTCTCTCTCTCTCTCTCTCTCTCTCTCTCTCTCTCTCTCTCTCTGGACAACAGGACTGGGGCGTTCTTCTTCCTTATCATCAACATGGTGTTTGGAAATCTCTCTGCTGTTGAACTCTTTATCAATGAAAGGGCGATATTCATGTGAGTGAAAGGTCATAGTTATATGTTTTCTGCATAAGTCCAGACTTATGTCGAAGATGTTCAATGTCAAAATAGATTTATGTGGATCACATTTCTCTTTTTAATGCTATTTAAAGGATAAGGCTGTTTTTACAAATATATTTTTCTCATTTAAACAAAACCTGTGAAAAGACCAAAACCAACAATGCGTTAGGTTCAAGGTTATTTTATTTGCCATTGTACAACAGGGTTGCACAACAAAATTCAGATCGTAGTTCCATTTTACTACATAAGAAAAACACACAAAAAAACTATATTATTTATGTGGGATGTAGGACGAGTTTAGGAGTCTCACAGCCAGAGGAAAGAAGCTGTTTTGGAGTGTGGTAGTATGGCAGATGATATTACTGTAGCTCTTGCTAGATAGCAGCAGGGTGAACAGGATGGTATTGTCTTTTAAAATCCATTTAACTGTTCTAAGGCTCCTCTTCACACCAATATAACTGATGCTCAGTAGATGGGTACCAATGATGTTTTGGGAGGTTTTAATCACCCGCTGTAGAGCTTTCCTGTCCTGGGCCGTGCACATCCCATGCCAAGTTTGTAATGTTTCCAGTCAGGGTGTTTTCTATTGCAAGAACTTTTTTAGTTTCCTTAAGAAATACAACTGTTTATGAGCTTTCTTCACCAGGATGGGGATGTGTGATGACCATGTCAGGTTGTTTGTGCTGCTGTTTCCTAGGAACTTAAAGCTGTTAACTTGCTCCACCTCACCTCGTTTGCTGTAGAACTAGGAGTGTGTCTTGGCCTCCTTTTTTCTAAAATCAACAGTCAGCTCCTTGGTATACTGACGTTGAGCGGTAGGTTGTTCTCTGAGCACCACTCTGCAAGGTTCTCGTGGGTGTACAAGGTGAACCGGAGAGGGCCGAGCACATAGCCCTGGGGGGCTCCTGTTTTCAACACTAGAGTGGAGGAGGTTTGGCTGCCAATCCAAACGGCCTCAGGTCTGTTTTTGAGGAAGTCTAATAACCAGTTGCAGAATGAGGTTCTCAAGTTCGGAGTGCTAAGTTTACCAATCAGTTTCATAGAAGAGATTGCGTTGAAGGCTGAGCTGAAAGCAACAAACAACATTCTGATGTTGGTGTTGTTATTTTCAAGATGAGTGATGGCTGAGTGGAGAGCGGTGGATACGGCATCTTCTGTGGATCTGGTGGCATCTGTATACAAACTGGTGGGGGTCCAGGTTGGCTGGGATGGGTTTTTTTTTATGTGCTGGAGAACCAGTTTCTCAAAGCACTTCATCAGAATGGGTGTGAGTGCCACAGGGCGATAGTCCTTTAGTCTAGACACTGCAGACATTTTAGGTACAGGAACAATGTTGGCTGTCTTGAATAGCCTTTGACATTTTGGAGCGCCTTCCACATATCTTTAGCGTTGTGAAGATTGAGGTCTCTCATCAGGCTTCCCTCTTCTCTCTGTGGCACTCAGCCCCAAGTCAATTCATTTCTACAGAAGATATAATTCTTTAACAGGCCATATAGTTTCGTTTTTTAATTAAATAGTGAATTTGTTGGGGACTATTTTCAGTTGCGGATTAATATACATTTGATGCTATAGTGAGTTTTTTCTGCAGCAGGACGATGTGTGTGGGATTGAGTTAAATAAACTACAGTTTGTTATGCGTGGTAATGAAGGAACAGGTCACCAAGGGCAACAGTGTGCCTGATTTATGTGTTTTTACAAGTTAATGGTAATAATAATAATAAAATAAAATTAAGCTCTTTATTAGTCCCACAATGGGGAAATTATTTCTCTGCATTTAACCCACCGGAGATAGTGGGCTGCTGCAATGAAGCGCCCGGGGAATTCTGGGAATTGTTGATGGGATTTGTGATACTGTGAATCCTTTACAATCACATTGTTTTTAACTGTGCCACAATGTTTGTATTTATGTGTCAATGTGTTTCTTTATAGTCTTTGTCAATATTTGTTGCAGTCACGAGAACTCCAGTGGCTATTATCGCACTTCTGTCTACTTCCTGTCCAAGATCTTTGCTGATCTCATCCCCAACCGCATCATCCCCATCTTTGTGTTTTCAGCCATCGCCTACTATATGATGGGTAATTCTGACACATACCATAAACAAGAGGATACACGCCCAATTTTGCTGTTTGTTTATATCCTTGAGATGACTGTTGTACCTGATCTTTAGGACTGTGTGCCTTTATTATTTTATTGAAAGTGTCAAAGTGTAGCAAATAAGGAACCAATCCATAATTATTTCTGCACAGGCTTGGCTTCACTCCAATGAGGTTCAAGTTTTGAGAAATAAAATCTCGATGACAGGGAGCTGCCTGTTCTAGTTTTGCATGTCTTCCTAATTTATGCTCACGCTGATGATCTCTTTGTATCTGGATCCTATCATTTGACCTTTCAGCCATGTCTGAAGACCCACAACAGGGAATCTGCTAAAAGCAATACTCTGGATTTTAATAAAATGTCCATTCACATAATTATTTCTGTCTTCCTTGCAATCTTTCAGGATTGAAGCCTGCCTTTGTGTCCTTCATGCTTTTTGCCCTGACCATGTCTCTGGTCAGTCTGGCAGGAGTCAGCCTGGCCTTCCTCGTCTCAGCGAGTGTATCTTCATTTGCCATGGCTAACATCCTCATCGCTCTGCCGTTCGTCTTCATGATGGTGAGATGTTGAGGCACACACACACAAAATATACATGGCTGCGATCATAATGTGTACTCTTAAAGATTTATAGCAGAGTTGTTTTTCACAAGTTTATTATTCCCCTCTTTTCCTTCTTCATTTTTTAGGTCTTTGGTGGTTTTCTTGTCAACCTCAATGCCATGCTGAGCTGGCTCTCCTGGCTGCAATGGATCAGTATCTTCAAATATGGACTGAATGTAAGCAATGGAAAATAGGCAGATCAATAGCAGAAGGGTGTGGTTTTGAGAATGAGACTGCAGGGTTGAATTTAATATTTATCAGTCCTATCTCTTTTCTGTCTCTCTCAGGCTGCATTCATCAACGAGATGTCAGGACAGTTGTTCTACAGCAACACCACCATGTGAGTGTTGAACGATAACACAGGCACTCCTTAAACCACAATCACCCGCACACACACACACACACACACCCACACACACAAACACACACAGAGACACACACTGAGCCTCTCTTGTCTGTTGCTGCAGTATCCCAGGGGAGGTGTTTCTGAAAAGCCAGGACATTGACTACTCTGTGTGGGGCTTCTGGCAGAACCAGGTGGCTCTGCTGGGAATCACATTGATCTGCATGTTCCTGGCGTACGTACAGCTGCGACGAATCAACCGCTGGAAATGATGCCCATCTGTTTATGTATCCATCAGTCATGAAATGTGTCTTTATCTTATTTATTTAACATGCCTCAAATTACACAGAAAACATAATTTAGGGGAGAAACGTTATTGTTTTATATGTGATGAAATAAGCTTTATAGCACTTTTATTTTTTTAAATCATAATATTTGTTGAACATTACACATGGAATCTCTCTCTCACTTTCTCACACATAAACAAACACACGTGTTGTAACATTTGACTCCCAGGTGGATAAGCTGCTACTAAGCACACTAAGTCTTTGCACGAGGGAATGTACAGCAACCGCCAAGTGAACATCCAAGTCCTTACAAAGCTTCTTACAGGCAGGGAGACAACATGAGCCACACTAAAGAAAAAATGTGCAGATTTTAGATTTTATGGAGAATCTTTTAGTTTTAAGATAATCAAAGTTCTCAGTTTTTCAGGTTAGAAATTATAGACAATGCATTAGGCTCTCCCCTTTTTTTTATTAATGCCTTAAAGAAACAGTGAAGGAATTGTCATTTTATGTTGAGTATAATATATCGTTTTTGTTACAAACTTTATGCAAGTTTTACAAAAAATGAACTCACAATTTATCAACATAAAACAGATTAAAAGGCTTAAAAAAGATTCACATATGACAGAAAAGCTTTCAAAAACAAACTCAATTTCCCTAGCTTCAAGGTTGGAAAGTATTACACATATATTATGTATCATGTTTTACCATCACCAAAGTTTTAAATAAAGTTTTGTTTCAGGTTTGAATAATGTTGGCTGCACAACATGAGTTTTTAACATGAACTAATGTTTATTGGTCTTAACAGTGGCCTTTTTTCATTAATAAAGCAAACCCTCAATAATATAGGCCTGTATATTACTTAATGTTTAACCATATCCTTGCTATTTATCTAGAATTATGCCGTTTTTCTCCCATGTATGTTAAGTTTAACAACAGGGAAGCAAAGTTTGTGGAGATGTTATGGCTTAGAAACATCGCCCAGGTTTCCAACCCTTTATGGAGACCCTCAATTAGACAGCTGCAAGTATCTGAGCCTGAACTCTCTCACCTTCCTATTCACAGCATAGTCAGTGAAGACCTGTCTTTCCCATAGCATTGCATGCAATCAGTTTATAAGAATCCTTCATGTTCACATTGGACATTCATAAAGTAGTAAAGTTACAGATCGCATAAACAAACGGTATTATGTGTGTGTTTAATCTTACAAATGTAATCTATTGCCAAACATGCTTAGTACCTATCAGGTGTTCAAATGTGCAAAGTAGTTTTACTTCCCCTCTGACTTGAGGATGGATCAAACTGAACAGTACAACAAGTTGCCAAAATTCTTTGTCAGTTTCATACAAAAACGTGAAAATCTTAGCAGGACTGGGCCCGGTAAAATAGAAACACAGAACACCAGGCCATACATAATACAAGAACACCTTCAAAAATCAACTAGTCAGCACAGAAATGTCCGTTTATTCTTAGGTTGGAAGATGACACCTCAATTAGCAACACTTCTCATGTCACCTTTTAGAAACCTTTCACACTGCTTGCACTCTTATTCAGGCCGTGTCCCACCGTCACTGGAGTGTTCTCCAACCCACGGAGCCACTCAGTGCATTTCAGCACCACGCTCTCATCCACACCGTGGTCCTCCTCCTCCTCGTACTCCACATCGTCATACTTATGTTGCTCGTTCAGAAGTGAGATTTTCACAATGGAGCTTATGTCTCCCAATTCAGCATCACTGTTGTTTTTAGCAGCCGCTCTGCTGTTATGCGTGCTGAATCTCTGTGTCGCCGGTTGATGCCTCTTAGAGACGTTTTCTCTCCTGCGTCTTGAATCCAAGGCGCTTCCGGAAAGGCCTCCTCCTCCTCCACTTACGTTTCCGTTTCCGGACGCCAAATGTTGACGTCTCTCGATGTTCCTCCGCTGCAGCAGCAGAACAGCCTCAGGTGTGAGAGTCAGTGTGAAGCGGACCTCCTCCTGATGCCTGGCCCTCGCCTTCACCTCGGGTTCACCCTTTACAGAGCTCTGGTTCGCATGTTTGTGCTGCTGCGTCTTAGACAGGGACTCGCCCGAGCTGGAGGCTGGTACGCTGTCTGTTTGTGATGAAGGCAGCAATCTCTCCCTCCTCCTTTCATGCAGCTCTGCCCCTGACACTGCTCTGGCAGTTGGCAGATGACTCCTGGGTTGACTCTTCTGGCCCAGCTGCTTGAGGTTTGAAGCCAGTCGCTCCTTCACTGAGCCGCCTTTGTCTTCTCTTTGGACCCTCGTCAAAGTAGCTGTAGATGAAGTGTTGCGGATGGGTCTCTCCTTCGCGGTCAGTCCTGACACAGAGCGTGCAATCGACACGGGCGGGATGAACGGCATTTTGGCAACACACAGGATCAAATAGGAGAGGAGTTCAGTTTTGCTGTTGAAGGGCAGGAAGAAGAAAGAAGAGGGCACTAAGGAGGAAACCGATTGACCGAGGGAGGCGAGATTCTCCGATGCATCCTCGGCCATGCAGGGGTCAGCATTCAGCGTGTTGCTGTTGGGATCCACCAGTGCTCATCAACGTTAGGACAGAAGGCATTCAACCAGCGTCTTATTCCTGAGCAGCAGGAGGGCGTGGCTTGGCCCTCTGCAAAAGGCGTGTATGACCTCAGACGAGGGGGAATGAAGGGTTTTGCTGCATCGCAAATGTCCATTACTCTGAGGCTCAATGATCTAAAATAAACCTGCACTCCTAATCCTCTGGTGTCATGTCAGTGAGGGCGTGTTTACTACACACAGCGCCAGTACACATGCAGGCTTAATCCACACAGGATGTAATGACAATTTAAGTGACAGTAAGGTGGGGGCTCTGAGCACTCCGAGCACAAAGTCTGACTTAATCGTGAAAGTGTTTCTTGTCCTTGAATAAAGTAGGTTGACAAACGATTGACCAAATAAATAACTCAAGGTCCACTTACTAGCTTTTTTTTCAGCATTCAGCTGCATCCCCTGGTCTTTATCGGCAAATGGAAAAAGCTAGTAATTGAATCTCAAATGTTTATTTATTTTGCAGATATTTGTTTTGAGCAAAATAAAACACATTCTGCTTGTGTCCAGGCTCAGCATTGTTTTTCTGTTGTGTGCTCTTCTTATACATGACAGAAAATTTGAGAAAATGTGCCACAGAAAACATTTATTTAATAGGATTTTGTTACAAAACATGATTAAAATGTAGTTAAAAAAATCTCATTCAACATGACAGGAACCAACACGTCTTCTCCTTGTATATTAAACATAAATCTTTATATTTTAAGTTATCCTGACTGACTTGTTTTAAATGCATTTTCCTGCAATTTAAATTATTTTAAAGGTGGAAAAATAAACATATAAGCATCACATCAACCTGTTGGCAGCTAATCTCGTGTGTGTTCATTCACAGCATGTCCTCCTGTGTACATGGAGGACCCGTTGGCAGCGAGGACAAGTGTGATAGGCATCCTTGAAATAGTTCACAAAAAATGGAATCAGGCAGCATCCAAACACCAACCTGTGAGACAGAAACTATAAATCAGTCTACGTCTTCTGAATGTGCGTTTTCATTGATGCTGGATAAATAGACTTGAATTTGTCTCTCCTCACCCGCATAATATAAACACGAGACACATGAGCCATGCGAGCCTCCCGACTTTGTAGGCGACCTCCGTGGTGACCTGAGCCTGACAGGAGGGGCAGGCTGTCATAGCTGGAGAGTGATACAGCTCTGTTTCATAGCTCACAAACTTCAGCCTGGGAGTCGACTGAGGGGGAGCAGACACTAGAGAGAAGACATAGGGGGGTTAAAGAGGAATGATTATTTTCAACACTTTGAAGCAGCAATCCTGAAAATGTCAGTCCTGGTTGATTTCTATATGAGAGTAAGTGAAGGAATTGTGCTTACAGTTAAGCAGTTTGGAGTCTTTATTTTTTTTTCAGAATAGTGATCATTGTTCTATTTTTTTTTTTTTTTTTTAAATGGAGAAAAACTGCAGCATTTTTTCCAGGAATGTTGCCACAAACACCCAGTTTGTAATTACTGCAAATATTTAAATACTTTCATCAGTGGGCCATAGGCGCAAGCACCATTGTGTTACCTCCTTCGGCTGTAGATTGTGACTGAAAAGACATGTATATAAATGAAAATGTTCAAGATTGCGACTTTAACATTTTAAATATTATTTATAGCCACGTTATAAATCCTTAAATTAACCTGATCAGTGTCGTTTGACACGTAGATCAAAATGTTTCTGAATAATAATATCTTATTCAATTTGTGGCACGTCATTGCATTCGATGTAAAGAGCAAAACTACAAGTGGAATTAAATCAGTATGGATAAATCCCTTCACGCTTACAATACAACACAAATAATGGACACACCACTCTTTAATCAATGTTTCCCGACTTTACTGGGTTTAAAAAGGGAAGAACATAGCTGAATTGTGACCTTCAGGCCTACTCTACAAATATATTCAAAATGGAGGCCAATGTGAAGTGAGCATGTACCTGTGAGAGGTGAGTGAATTTGGGTGGTGCAGCCAACTCCAGGAGAAAAGGAGAAGCAGGGAGGTGGTGGAGGGCTGAAAGACGAGTGAATATGATGGATCCTCACGTCGTGCCCTGTGGTACTTTCATCTGGAAAAACAATTTCACATGTTTTGTTTTTAACTTTAAAAAAGTGATTATTTCAAATCTTGCAAATCAAGTAAACTAAGATGGTATTTTACCTGGTAAGAAGTAAGGTGGAGGTGTCGGAAAAGACTCATCCATTTTTGATAGCGATTCCATTTGACAAGTCGATGTAAATCAGAATAAAAGAGTGAGAAGCTGAATTTGTTTTGGTGTTTGCAGCCAGCAGAAGTTCATCTGTAGGTATACCAGGTGCAATGGAGAGGTACTAATTGAAATCTCCTCTGATTGGTCTAAGAACCTATTACCCACAAGGCAATAGCAGCATGATTTTAAAATGCCACTTAAATGAATTTGAGGTACTTGTTTAAAGACTTGCACTACATTGCTACCTTACTTACGTTCACTGCAGCTCAAATAGAGTTTGCGACCTGTAATTTTGAGGCTTCCCAATTTCATCACTTCCATTGATTTTAAAAGGTTCACATGTTGCCAAATTAATAATATATAGAATGTCAGGTGCTGGTGTTGGAGTGGCCTAAAGTTAACACTACTTGTACAACGGTCTTACTGGTATTTGACTTCACTTTACTTGAAGTACAGCTGAGTGCTTTGATAGATGATGAAAGTTGAAAACCATCTACAATATTTTTCTTTGAACCACCATGGCATAAAGCAGGTGAAACTCCGATCATAACTAACTCTCTAGCATCCCTTAAGTATATTGGCATATTAATGCAGTGACCATACTCTTATTTGTAGGACACACATAACTGCACATCCCCGTCATATTACATGGTGGATTTCAATTCTGCTGTAGACTGAGTCGGCGCCAGCACAGGATGTAGAGGTTAAGAACAGGGCTAGATCATCCCCTGGTCTTTATCGGCAAATGGAAAAAGCTATTAATTTAATCTTTAAATTTTCTCTTTTTTTAATCAAATGTTTATTTATTTTGTAGATATTTGTTTTGAGCAAAATAAACACATTCTGCTCAGCATTGTTTTTCTGTTGTGTGCTCTTCTTATATATGACAGGAAATGTGAGAAAATGTGCCACAGAAAACATTTATTTAATAGGATTTTGAAAACATTTATTTAATAGGATTTTGTTACAAAACATGATTAAAATGTAGTTAAAAAAATATAATTCAACATGACAGGAACCAACACGTCTTCTCCTTGTATATTAAACATAAATCTTTATATTTTAAGTTATCCTGACTGACTTGTTTTGAATGCATTTTCCTGCAATTTAAATTATTTTAAAAGGTGGAAAAATAAACATATAAGCATCACATCAACCTGTTGGCAGTTAATCTCGTGTGTGTTCATTCACACAGGGCTAGATTATCTTTCTTGGGGGCGCTGAGGGCAAAAATTGGATTCTATTCAATTCAATTCAATTCAGTTTATTTTGTATAGCCCAGAATCACAAATTACAAATTTGCCTCAGAGGGCTTTACAATCTGTACACATGCGACATCCTCTCACATCGGCACAGGACAGAATGCAATAGATGTCATGTGTACAGAATGAACAACATAACAGAGATACAACAGATTCAATGTATATTACATAAATTATTCATATAATAAGAGTAGAAAGCAGATTCTTAGCCCCTATTAACCACCTGTTCCTCCCATCCTCCCAGTGTGTACAGTATTCCATGATGAAATAGTACAAAATTCAACATTTATATTAATTAAAAGATAGTGCACCATTCAATAAAAATATCAGTATCAACTTGAAATTTGATTGTGACAAAAATACTCAAAATCAGGCCCTATCTTCCTCCCCTATATCTAATATCGTTTTCTTTTATTGGCAAATGTGTGACATTCAGGCTCCCTGGGAATCAGGAGTTCCTTTCCCTTATCTCAGTTCCTAATACACTTATGATAATCCCTAAACCGTGGCCACTTCCCTGTTGCATTCCATGGCGTATCTGTCCACATCATACACTAGATGGTGGTGTTTTATAACAGGTTTGGGCACTTTATGCGTTTCTATTTGAACCGCTAGAGGAGCTCTTTCGCAGCCGTGGTAGTTTGAGTGCTGGACGTCGCTGTCGCTGTGAACGCGGATTTTCAGTTGAACGCAGCAGCTAGCGTGATGAGGCTAAGCTAGCTACCAGCCAAGCCTAGCCGCCGGATGCTCCCGCTCGTGTCCTACTGGCCGTCTTGACATTCCCTCAAACATTCCTGGACGAATTCGTGTCGACTGACCAGAGTCCGCGAATTCGTGTCCATTCCTGATCTAACCTTCTCTCTCCCCCCCTCCTCCCTCCTCGTTAGCGTAACTTAGCTAACTAAGCTAACACGGAGAACCGGACTGACGAGGTGAGTTAGCATGCGGGCTAGCGGAATGTGCGGCTAGCGGTGAAGCTAGCTGTCATCGGGAGAGGAAAACCCAGAGTCTGACACAGAAACAGGGAGGGTTTAGTAAACATGTGGGCAGAAGAACATCGATATATTTAATTAAGTGACCGACCCGGCTGCTGGGCCTGCTAACACCGGGGAGCAGCCAAGCTAGCAGCAGACCCACTACTGCTAGTAGTGCATTGATGCTAACGATGCACTCCATGGTCACAACACTGAGGCTATGATGAGAGTCAGCTGGCTCGTGTTTTCTACTGAGGGCAACAGTAGAGAAGTAATCAAACGTGTGACGTCATCTGTGGGGCTTTAAAGCTGCTGGTTCAGCTCAGGCTCATGTGTGTGTGTGTGTTTCTCTCTCTGTGTGTGTGTGTGTGTGTGTGTGTGTGTGTGTGTGTGTGTGTGTGTTTGCAGAGTTCAGCTTGAGGACCACACCCAGACAAGATGTCCCTTCATCAGTTCCTGTTGGAACCCATCACCTGCCACGCGTGGAACCGCGATAGGACACGTGAGGCTCACATTACATTACATTACATTTAGCAGACTTTGATTCACCCATTCACACACTGATGACAGGCTACCATGCAAGGTGCCACCATCAGACTCTAACTAACATTCATCATCCAGTCCACACCGATGGCAAGCCTTCGGGAGCAACTTGGGGTTAAGTGTCTTGCCCAAGGACACAGGGTATCGAACCACCGACCCTCTGATTGGAGAACTACCTTGCTCTCCACTACGCCACAGCCGCCACATATGTCCCCTCCTGTTATTTTGAGAATACAAGCTTGGACACTACACACCAGCCACACAATGCAGTTACTTGTCATGTTTGTGGTGAACATTTACATCAAGTAGACCTGTTTTGGTATTTGGCAGAGAGCAGAAACTGGTTAAGCATGTTTGTCATCTTTACTTGCATCATGTTAACCTGCTGTGTTTTTTTTTTTTTTTCTGAAGAAATTGCCATCAGTCCAAATAACCATGAAGTCCACATCTACAAGAAGAGTGGCAACCAGTGGGTTAAGACTCATGAATTGAAGGAGCACAATGGACACATAACAGGTAATTACATTACATTATAGTCATTTAGCAGACGCTTTTATCCAAAGCGACTTACAGGAAGTGTATTCAACATAGATATTCAAGAGAACTACTAGTCACCAGAAGTCATAAGTGCATCTCCTTTCTTAAACAAGCATCTAAGAGCATAAACCAGAGCAAAAGTAGAGTGCAGAAACAAACTAATACGAATACAATAAGTGCAACAGACTAATACGAATACAATAA
The DNA here is from genome assembly GCF_027596085.1 of Anoplopoma fimbria. Classification (NCBI taxonomy): domain Eukaryota; kingdom Metazoa; phylum Chordata; class Actinopteri; order Perciformes; family Anoplopomatidae; genus Anoplopoma; species Anoplopoma fimbria. The sequence goes on from NC_072457.1 coordinate 7,139,400, forward strand.
GTGCAACAGACTAATACGAATACAATAAGTGCTAAGCGGAAGGCTCAGGGTAGTACTTCTATGACTAACCCAGAAAACAATTGAACAAGTGTGCCTGTAACTGTCATCATCCCATGTTGTCACATGTCTGACTCTGAAGGATCTGATTGTTAAAAAGCTTACTCAGCTCTAGAATGTGCCGTCATAATTCACTTCATGATTGTTGCAACAGTGAGTCAGTTTCTCTTCGTTGTGTTGGGCTGTAGGTATTGACTGGGCTCCCAAAAGTGACCGTATAGTGACATGTGGAGCGGACCGTAACGCCTATGTGTGGTCCCAGAAGGAAGGGGTATGGAAGCCCACACTGGTCATCCTCAGGATCAACCGAGCCGCCACCTTCGTCAAGTGGTCTCCGCTGGAGAACAAGTTCGCAGTTGGGAGTGGCGCTCGACTCATCTCTGTCTGCTACTTTGAGTCTGAGAATGACTGGTGAGACTATTTTTTACAATCATCACATTTTGCTGAATTTGAATACAATTACAGGGAAATCTATATTTAGTTTGATTGGGAGTATGAATCGGTTATTTTTGCACTCCCAACATATAGTGTGTTGTCACTTTTCTAAGTGCAGTATATCAGTTAGATTGTGTTATTTATTGTTTTCCTTCTGTAAAAGAAAAATCCATCCACATTTACTTCTAGTTTATTACTTTTGAACACTACAGCAACCCAAAGGCTGCATTCACATCAAATCAGGCGTTGCACTATTAACGCAGGGTTGTGCTTCGGTGTGGGAGTGTCGCTTTTATGGCCCATTTAACGGCAAGTGACGGTATGACGATTAATGTCTTTGTACTCCCTCACTGCAGGGTTGTGGAGCACTGGATCGCTGGTTAAGTGATTGTCCGCAGCTTTTTTCTTTTTGCGGCACCCGGTCCTCACCGTCGCAGCCTAAAGCACAACCCATTTTCAAATGAAGTGGAAGACTAGTGTTTTGGCCTCAACGCATGATTTGGTGTAAATGCAGCCTAAGATGTGGCACTAAATGTATACCTGTTTGTTGTCTCCTGGGATAAATAGAACGTTCTGTATTTCCAAAAGAATGATAAAGATCCAGTCCAAGCCTTGAAAGGTTCTCTTTTCTTGGACTGCAGCAGTCTCTTTTGTTTTACGCTGCTTATTAATTCAGTATTTCCAAACTTACCAAGACTCTCTGTCTCTAAAACCAGGGCTGCCTGTTTCTTAATCTACATTTTGTTTTGCACAGCTGGATGTGTTAAATTGACAGCAGACAATAAACCAAACAGCTTAGTTTAGCTAAACTACACTCGCAAATGATTCCTCTCTCACATTTTAAACATAACATTGGTATATCAGATTTATTGATCATTGAATTTCTAATTAATTATTAAATTGAATTGCTGTGGGTTTTTTTTACATTCATATTTAAGATGTCTGTGTTTTTCAAATGTTCCAGGTGGGTGAGCAAGCATATCAAGAAGCCAGTACGCTCCACCATCCTCAGTTTGGACTGGCATCCCAACAACATCCTGTTGGCTGCCGGATCCTGTGACTTTAAATGCAGGTGAATGTCGTTAACAGTGACAATTCTTGTGGGATGAGAGATGATGATGATTATATGATTTAAAAAAAACTGCCAACGTCCTCACTCACTCCTTTGCTTTTGGTTCTGTTTCTCTTTTTCTTTGGCCTCTACTCCCCACCCCTCCCCTCTCTGGCCTCCAGGGTGTTCTCAGCCTACATTAAGGAGGTGGAAGAGAAACCAGGCCCGACACCCTGGGGCAGCAAGATGCCATTTGGGGCTGTGCTAGCAGAATTTGGAGGAGCGGGTCTGTATCTGTCTTTATATGTGATGATAAAAAAAATAAGAAAATTCCTTTTCATATGACTGGAAGTAACCCATTAAACTAAAACCACATCTTCCCTTTTCATCCCTTTGTGTCTGTTAGGTGGAGGGGGTTGGGTCCACTCTGTGTCTTTCTCAGCATCTGGAAACCGCCTGGCCTGGGTCAGCCATGACAGCACTGTCACCGTGGTGGACAGCTCCAAGACTGCCAGGTATTTACATTTCTACCCATTTGTTATGTTTGTAACAAGGTTTCTCTGATTTAAACTTACCAAGTGGAGTTTTCTAATAAACAAACAAGCATTATGTTTACATTCAGTGTTACACATCAAAATGCATTGTTTGTTATTTTTTTAAGTATTTTAAATCCTGCATTGTTAACACCAATGTTTACTAGCATTACACTGCCTTTGATGGTGCAGTGCTGCATTTATTGGCATGTTACTGCCACTTGTTGATTGGTGCAAAAGTGTAAAACGATTGACAGGACTGTGTTTTGAGATAATAAATACCATAATTAACAAAATAATTCCAAAATGTTATTCATCAACTGCATAAAATAAGATGGAAAGATTAGTCAAATACTATACAGTTTCTCTGCTACAAATTAAGTAGTTTTTATTAAGTCATTTGGCATATTTTTGTAAAATATTTCACTCGAATACCAATATACTTACTGTGACTGGAGTTGTGGTGGAGGAGATGCTGTTAGAAATTCAGACAGTATAGTCCAAAAGGTTTGACAGGAGTTGATGATTTAGAACTGGGCCTGGTACCTTTTTTGTTTATACGGTAACTAAAAAAGGAAAAGGCGATAAAATGTTCATCCTCTAAACCAAACAGCGAGATGGAATGGATAGATTTCTCTTCTCAATAAGCGCGTGTGTGTGTGTGTGCGTGTGCGTGTGCGTGTGCGTGTGCGTGTGTGTGTGTGTGTGTGTGCGTGTGTGTGCGTGTGTGTGTGTGTGTGTGTGGGCAGATGAATGCGTCCCTAGCGGTTTATAAATACTTTTACAAAATACATGCTGTTATTTCTTTCACTACATGAGAATGCATCTTGGTGTATTCTCTATTTTATTTGCATCTGTACACAAGCTATGCTTTGTAATCTGATCATCTATGATCTATCATCATCACAGTGCCAATTAAGTGATAACGGTAAACAACCACTAACATAATGACATGCTGCTGTCAACAAATTGCTGGTGACCTGGAAACCTGCACGCAGTACAGCCTACACAGCCCAGTTGACTTTGCCAACACACCAATTGTTTGTAGTATGCTGCCTGTATAATCTTTTTAAAGTACAGTAAAAAACTCAAGATGCTAATTATTTTGTGTTTGTTTAGTCCTTCACAGCTGAAGACGGAGTTCCTTCCTCTCCTCAATGTCATATTTGTTTCAGAGAACAGTCTAGTAGCTGCGGTAAGAATAAAACATTCACTACATATTTCCACGCCCAGATATGCGGTAAGGAATGCCATTGTAAATCTGTTGTCTGCGTCTTCAGGGCCACGACTGTTGCCCCATGCTGTTCCGTTGCGACGATGGTGGAACGCTGACATTTGTGTCAAAGCTCGACCTCCCCAAGCAGAGCATCCAGAGGAACATCTCCGCCATGGAGCGCTTCAGGAACATGGACAAGAGAGCCACCACCGAGGACCGCAACACCGCCCTGGACACACTGCACCAGAACAGCATCACGTAAGTCACTCTAACAGGGGTCAATGAAGGGGCAGACAAGGAATTCATCTTAAGACACCTTTACAACAGTTTTCATTTTAGGTTTGGATTTTTTCTGATATTCAAAAGTGTAATTCAGTTTTATTCAGTAAAAGCTATTTAACGATTGAGGAGTTTTCAGAATGTAGTCGAATTGTGGGATTACAATTTTGCATTACAAGAGTTTGTCCCTTTTGCTTTAAACGTTGTGTACATACAGTAGGTGTAAACAGAAAGGATTTTGAATGTTTGATTACATTTCCTGTAATAAGGAATAAATTAGGAATTTGTCAATTTTGTGGTCACTCCAGGGCTGCACTGAGTGGTGTTTGTAATATTTTGTTTTCAATGAGTGGTGACTACATATTTAAAACGCCTCACAGAACAATGAAACAATGCAAGTCAACAGCATCACAGCCGCCATCCACAACTTTGGAAAATAATCATTGAGTGTCTCAAGACAGTTTCAGCGAAAATGTGACAATTTAACCCTAATGATGGTGGTATTTATTTATTGCAGAAATGCTGTATTGGACTTCATTACTTTTATCATGGTAACCTAAATAGAGAAATAATTGGCAAATGATTGTATTTTAACCTCTTAAATAGATGTCGAGTTATGTAACAAGTATTGGCTGGAATAGATAATATTGGAAGCACAGAGGAGCTCTGCATCCAATATATTATTTGTATTATTATTACCAGTCTTCTTTAATTAAAAAAAGGCTCTGCAATCACGGGGGGTCAAAAACCTCAGTGTATACCGGGGTACTATTTGAGAAGTAAATAGCCTGTGCTTGTGTATGTAAACATTGCATTGTGTAGTTTATCTGATCCCTAGAAAACTGTTTTGGTTTTCTCAACTTAACTTGACCCTGTAACTAGAGCTGATGACTATTTTGTGCAAACATAATTTACTACTGGAGCCTATTCGAACTCGACAGCAAACGTGGCTCTGTGCAAAGGTAATAAAATCGACATACCAGCCCATAAAAAGCTCACTGATTAACTCCCTGTTATCTCGGTTTTTAAATCCCTACAGAAACTGAAGTGTAAAAAACAATCAACCTGTATGTTTTATGTTGGTTGGACGAATTTCACAAAATGTCAAACTTGTCCATTTGAAGAAAACTTGGCTTTGTATCATTGTAATGCTGTTGGTATTTGCAAATGAACAGTGTCCGGCTTCTCTTTGTGTTAACGGCGCCTTTTAAGTATCAGGACCTTGTCACTACTTCACAATCTTTTCATGGCAACTGAGTGAAATCCATCATCATGATTTTCTATATTACAACTCCTTCACGCCTTTTTAAAACTGTCTTTATATGTCTTCATGTCTCCTGCGCAGCCAAGTGTCTATCTATGAAGGAGACAAAAGGGAATGTCGCAAGTTCTGCACCACAGGCATCGATGGAGCAATGACCATTTGGGACTTCAAGGTATGAACACACACAAATCAGCGATCCTCTTCAGAGATAAATCTTTCCCAGATCTCTCCGCTCTAAATCTCTCTCGTTTTGTTTCTGTTCTACCTCCTCAGAGTCTAGAAGCTTCTATCCAGGGTCTCCGCATCATGTGAAGAAATCGTGTAAATGAATGAAGAAAACGCAGCAGGCCTCACTTCTCCCCCTCCCTTCCTCTCCACCCTGTCCTCCCCCCTCTCCACCCCCTCGCTCCTGCGACGCAGCCAGTAACACACACAACTGACCACCTAATCGAGTGTCTGCTTAAGCACTGATCAGAACGTAACACACTATTGTGGGTGTGTGCAAGCACATCTCACGCACACACACACACTAAAGTACACAAACACGCATACACTACACACACACACACACAAACACTGAGCTGACATCTGAGTGTGACATCACTGTTGATTTTTTTTTTTTTTTTTTTTTTGGTTTGTTTTTAAATGAAGGTTAACCCGGTGTCAAAGTAGGAAGGTCCTCTGACACGTATTAAAACGTGACGTGAAATGTGTGTTTTTATGTTCTCTAACCTCCTGTACCAAAAGTTGAACACTAAAAGGTGCATTTTATCCAGAAGTCAGACTGTATTTCACCTTTAGATCAACCTCAACATGATCTCTGAATATCGATGTTTAGTAGAACGGAGGACGTGATGCTTTACTTCCTGGTTCTCCAGCAGGTGAAGTCATTGTTTAGACGAGGACCCAGGTTATTGATATTCTGAGGTCATGTTGCTGGTTGGCTGTAGAGCGCTGTACAGGATCTGATGGTGGAGAGAGAAAGCAGCTGTGTGCGGAGTCCCGGCTGACCGGCACTAGGCTCTGTAGCTACCACACTAAAACCACACAAGATGGAGGATTTCTATGTAACCGATCATGAGGTAGACATGAAATAAAGATGAAGTACATTTAAAGTACACAACTCACTCGACTGTTCTCTTCCTTTGTCTTTGGTGGATTTGCAGTAGTAGTATATTTAGTTTTTTAATGTGCATTCCATATTTGTTTTTGTGTGCCTTGCAGTTAATGTAACAACTCTGTGTTTCTTCACTGACGTCATTGTGCATTTATTACAGAAAGACTAAAGGGCCATAAGGAAGTAACTGGAGAAGAAACCCTTGAACCTTCAGTCGAGTTTCAGGTTTACATTATTACTCTTCAGAGCAGCCATGGATTTCTGTTGTTACAGTATTTTTAAAGCATTTGGAACAAGTCTAGGTGGTCACAGCTGTGCTATGAATGCTAATGTCAGCATGCTCACAATGGCTATGCTATCACGCTGGTGCTCCAATACCCATACTACCATATTTAGTATGCCAGAAAAGGATTTAGTTTGTCCCATTACATAGTACTTTAAGTATGCTTATAAAATACCAGGATGTCCTTCTGCATCTGGTTGCATTTTGCAGTATGCAAGCCAGCATGCTTTTTGGGTTTATCTTACCCACAATCTTCTGTGCAGCAGATGTATGAACAAGAGGGTTCACGGTGCAAGTTAAAACAATGTTTTTTTTTATTTGGGACGCGGTGATCATTTTAACTTTAATGTAGAGTGCTAGCATGCTAATATTTGCTAATTAGCAGTAGATCAACAGAGGCTGATGGGATGTCATTAGTTCTGCAGGTATTTGGTCATAAATGATAGAATTGGACAAATGTAACCTCATGGTGGTGCTAGTAGATGAATGTGTGTGACTTAAATGTGAACAGCATTTCATGGCTGTTGAGATATTTCAGTTTGGACTAAAGTGGTCGACTGACAGTGCCATTCTTCCTAAAGGTTAAAGCAACAAAATCTATGTATAAAGAAACAAAGCAGACAATGTCACCAGTACATCAGTTCATATTTACAGTAACGTGTGCATTTCAGTGTTACTTTCTCAGAAGTGCCTTATTCATGTTATCCTCTAGGCCTGGGCCTCCTTATTCAATCAAAACTATAGTGGGTTTTTTTTCTCAGCTATACATATAAATAAATGAAAATTAAAAAAGAAAAGTTATCAAAAAATGAAAACATTTTGTTGAATTAAGGCCTCTCCGGTCCATTGTAGGTCTATATAGTAAGCCCTGTGTAAACACAGGTCCATGATCAGGATAAATATAGAGTTAAGTTTTATGATAGGAAAATTCACTTTCACTGAGGAAAAAGTGTCTAACCCTAAACAAAATTAAGCATTAAAGCATTAAGCATTAAAAACTTAGATTCTGAACCGCTTAGATTAACTCAAAATACATGAAAAAACAGGATCAAATCTTTTCTCTGGTAAACTTTTTCCTCCTGACGCTTTCCTCCCCCCCTTTTGCAGTCTAATCCCTCCCCTACTCCTTGTTCCTCTCTCTTTATGCAGAAGGGACCACACGTCCCTCCCCCTTCTTTTTTCGTGTCTTTCATGCTTCTTTTTCGCTTCCCCCCAGTTCCTACTTCCTCCTTTTTGTAGAGCATTGTATTGTGTTCATGCCCCTCCCTCTTTTCTCCCCTTTTTATCTTTTGTTTCTCTTCAAAATGAAAACTTTGCTCCCATTCTCTCACATTTTTTTGAACTGTTACACCCATTTTCTGCCTCAAACATGAGCCTGCATAAACTTCCTGTATGTCTCCCCTCTTGAGCTTCACTGTACCCTCCTCCACTTCCCCTTCTGACCTCTCCTCCCTCTCCTCAGCTCAGCTTCTCTCTCTCACTGAGCTCACTCTGTCGTTGGCGTTCGCGTTGACTGGCCAGAGTCCGCGAGCTGAACACCCCTCATCTTTATTTGATCCGCCACCTTCCTCTGCCTCTCTCATTCTCTCTCATTCTCCAACTCTGCAGCTATTCACCCATTCATCTCTGCCCAGCCCTCAGGGTAAGTAGCCTAGAAAATACTTAACAGTTGACTGAGTATGTTTAGATGTCAGTGTGACGAACTCGCACACCCACACACGCTCTTTGTGTGTGAACTGCATTAAAGCTAAAAGTATGCAACAGGCACTCAAACCTACACACACCTACTTAAGCACAGAAACGTTGATGTTGTTATGTCACATTCTTTTTTGGATTAGTGCTTGTTAAGTGACTGACTGTGATGCAGATGCTTGTCTTTATTTCCTGGGTGTGTGCTCTAGCTGGAAAGTGTAGAGTTTGTTTAAGGGAATGTGTGTTACCCTTGACCTGCATCATTCCTCTCATGCCCCTGAAAGTCTGGATTTCAGTAATACAACCTGAGTGAGATAAGTTCAGTGTGTTTTTCTGAGCACAGAGGGTTTAAATCAGCTGATTGTGTGTTTTTTATATTTCTCTTTTACCTCAAATAGTCAAACTCTTGAGAAATGTATCGTTATAAATAGTTCTGTAAATTCAATTATAGCTCATTACTTTTTTGTGTGTTTTATTTCCCCTTTTCGTTACTTCCTTATAACAATCTCTTAACTTCTTTTTTCTAGACTTGACTGTTATCTCTCAGCTCACCAGACTCTGGTTCCTCTCACCCCTTCCTGGTCTGCTTCTAACATCTGATTGGCCATGGCGTACCATAGTTTCCTGCTGGAACCAATTAGCTGCCATGCCTGGAACAAAGATCGTACCCGTAAGTCTGCTCGCCCTCTCTGATTGGTCACTCGGGGCTTGTATTTCAGTGGCTCTGAGTCCTCTCCTCTCTATTCTAGTCGTTTTATTCACAGACATCATGGAACATCTTGCTTCAACTAGCGTCTGCGCCAGAGAACAAATAGTGTAATAGTCGGAGGTTTGTGATTGGCTCCCAGGTGGGAGAAGGTATTTCCTGTTTCCTGTAACAGTAAGGGTGGTGTCTGGGGGCCTTTCTGAGAGGCTCTTGTGCTCCGTTAGCTGCAGGAAACTAATGCCATATTTGGCTGTTTCGATCAGCGCTTTGGTTTCTGGGCAAAGCGGATGTAGAAGGCGGCTGTGGTCGAGTCATAGAAGTGTAGTTTCACTCAAACTCTGAGCTGAGCACTTAAAGTTTTCTCAGCTTGCAAGCTGAACACTCACCAAAGAAAACAAAAAAATTGCACACTTAAGCACCCACACTGCTGCTTTTAGACAAACACTGCATCTGACTCATCTGCTGACCAGAACATGTGCAGGGTTTGCTACAACATTATGGGAAGGAAGGTTGCAGTTCTTGCACATCGTCTATTTAAAGATACCATGTGTCAGTGTGCTGCCTGGAGGCAGATACAAGCTGTATTTCTCCAGTTTTCTCTGTTCTCGTGAACCAAGTCAGCTGTTCGGTGTTCCACTCCACTGATCAGCCCCACAAACTTCTCCCGTCAGTCACTCTGTACTTTGTCCTCACTCTGATGAATTTCCTGTTCATATGTTTCATTGATTTGCAGTTCTTTCTCTCTTCTCGGTGTACTTTAATGTGTTTCTGTGCCTCAGAGATCGCCATGTGCCCCAACAACCATGAGGTCCACATCTACAAGAAGGATGGGATCAAGTGGAACAAGATCCATGAGCTGAAGGAGCACAATGGGCAGGTGACAGGTGAGACACAGTCACGCACTCCCAGACGCAGGGATTTACTTTAATAACTTTTAAATTTGTTTCCCACAAAGTTTAGAGACGTTCAGGAAAGACTCTTTGCTACTTGAGGATGTAAAGTAGCAAAATAATTTGGTAACTGAGTCCACTGTTTGATTCCCAGTGACTGTCTTGCATTTCCTAAACATGTCTTTTAAAACTGTCCTCTCCACTGGTACCTAACTAACATTACATTACATTACATTACAGTCATTTAGCAGACGCTTTTATCCAAAGCGACTTACAGGAAGTGTATTCAACATAGGTATTCAAGAGAACTACTAGTCACCAGAAGTCATAAGTGCATCTCCTTTCTTAAACAAGCATCTAAGAGCATAAACCAGAGCAAAAGTATAGTGCAGAGGCAAATTACTACGAAAACAATAATTGCAACAGACTAATACGAATATAATAAGTGCTACAAACTAATAACACAGTGGAGGATTCAAAGAAATAGTTCATTTTGCCTTATACACTCATTTGCCCTCTTGTCAAGAGTTAGACGAGAAGACCAAACCACTTTCTGACTGTACAGTAAGTAAGAAGCTGGAGCCAGCAGCTGGTTAGCCTAGCTTAGCACAAAGACATCTAGCATTTCTGAACCTGACCAATTGGCATTTTTGATCCTGATATTGTATATTTAATCTGTGCAAAAGTGCAAAAACTACAAACTGTGGTTTTACGTAGGTAAATGGGCCGAACTGTTTCTCACTGTTTCCCCACTTCCAGTCTTTGTGCTAATACAAGCTAATCATATTAACATACAGACATCAAAGTGGGCCGCTAAAGAGCCACTCTATTACTTCCATCTTCCATCATCCTTCTTAAAAGGAAAAAAAAAGTTCTTGCAATGTGTCTCTTCAACACAATTCTATGTAGTTGTCTGTGTGAGAGATTTGCCTTTCCAATTTTTTTAACTCTTGAATGAATGTCATGTAAATAGTTATCAGTAGCTTTCAATATAAACTATTATGCATGCAAAGAGATGAGATAAGAGTGTCTGTCTCCTGCAGGTATCGACTGGGCTACAGAAAGTAACCGTATAGTCACTTGCGGAGCGGACCGTAACGCCTACGTGTGGACCCTAAAGGAGGGCGTGTGGAAGCCCACCCTGGTCATCCTCAGGATCAACCGTGCTGCTCGCTGCGTCACATGGTCGCCACAAGAGAACAAGTTTGCAGTAGGCAGCGGCTCACGCCTCATCTCCATCTGCTACTTTGAGCAGGAAAACGACTGGTGAGGTTCTCAGAGGATGGACTCCTGTCTCTGATTTACATGAGAGGTTGCATTTTAATTATTATGAACCGTCACGCTTTAGGCATGCTGTGCTGTGATTTAAAGGTGGGTGTGCAAGCATATCAAGAAGCCGATCCGCTCCACCATCCTCAGTCTGGACTGGCATCCCAACAACGTCCTGCTGGCTGCTGGATGCTGTGACTTCAAATGCAGGTATCAGTGACTCAAAAGAGGTGTGCAGAGGTGTTAATACACTTGTGAGGACATTTTAGGGACTACGTTTAATACTTCCTACTACTGTTCTTACTACTCTTCACATCTGGAACCTATTGACTTTCCAATTTCTCCTGATTTTTGTCCTGATTTTTGTGGGGATTTTCCTTATTTGAATCAAGGCTCTAAGAATGGATTGTATCCTGTGCTGTACTAATTGTAAACCCACTGAGATAATGTAGATTTTCATCTTAAATGGGCTTAGACCCATCAGAAATCAAAGTCTTAATTATAAACTAGTCTCGGCTTCTAGCCTAATCTAAATCTAATGACCATTTCCCCTAATCATCCCACGAAAATGTCGGCATTTTGTATGCATTTAGCTGATTTCGAAGCACACAAGAACAACATAAAGACATTACAGAGTGCATAATGCATCTTATTTGTCGGGGCCTCCCTGTATTGATCTGCCACTGCTTCCGTACTCTTTGCCTCCTTCTCTCTTCCTTCTATCTTTCTCACATCCTGACCCCTCTGGCCCACAGGGTGTTTTCCGCCTACATTAAGGAGGTGGAGGAGAAGCCCGGCCCCACCCCTTGGGGCAGCAAGATGCCGTTCGGGGAGATGTTGTTTGAGTCCGGCGGTTCCGTAGCGGTAGGTCAGACCTCAGCTGGAGGCGGAGGTTGGGTGCACAGCGTCTGCTTCTCACACTCCGGCAACCGCCTGGCCTGGACCTCCCACGACTCCACGGTGTCTGTGGCAGAGGGAGGCAAGACCGGCACGTAAGAGAGGGGCGGGGCTTCATACTTGTGTGTCTGTGCGTATATGTGTGTGTTTCTTATGCACTCTGACCTTTTGTTATGACTCTGCAGGGTGAACAGTCTGAGCTCTGAGACTCTTCCTCTGCTGTGTGTCACCTTCATCACTGAGAACAGCTTAGTAGCAGCTGTGAGTATTCAATACATTAACATTTATTCTGGACATATTAATGAGGATATTTTATTTTATCCACATTTTTCTTATTTTATGTGCGTTTGTCTGACTGATTCTGGGACGATATTTAAAAAATCCACTCGACAAGAGAACCAAATGGGAAAAATAACTGTGATACTTCTTCAGTTTCTACGGCCAGCACATTTCAGCACTTTTATTTATTGTTTTGTTTGGTAGGGACAGTGCACATTAATAAAACATTGCTGTAAATGTGCCAAAGTTAGACAAGAGGCTATTTTTCATCTGTAGTCCCTAGACAGATGTTACAAAGTCTTCAAATAACCCCAGAGTAAATCACTAAGTGTTCTTTTTTTCACATTATCTATAATGTCAAATTATGGCGACTTTTCTGTTTGTGGTGGAAATTCCTCTCTTAATAAAATATAAAATGAATTTAGAATTAATTCACAGAGAGCATTTTTTGTGTGTGAATAATGTGTTATTTCTTCTTCTTTTAAGTTACATAGTCATACTTTAAAGCCCCTGTGTGTATAGCTTCACTTTGGGGCCTCACAGTGGTGTTTAAAAAAACAACAACCATTGTTACAGATGGGACACATCTCGAAACAAACGAATGCGACCAACCTAGCAAAATGATTTGAAAGATTCTACACATAATGCCTTTGAGCTTTCTAGCTATATCTGAATATAAAAAACAAAACATGTGTCATATTACCATACAGATGTTATATTCATACAGAGCATCTTTCAGCTCCTCCTCACGTGTTTCTGTTCCTCCAGGGCCACGACTGTTACCCGGTGCTGTTTGTGTACGACGGTGCCAAAACCAGCCTGACATTTGGTGGCAAGCTGGACGTTCCTAAGCAGGCGGCCCAGAAGGGCATCAGTGCCAGGGAACGTTTCCAGAACCTGGACCGTCGGGCCTCAGAGACCCAGAGCACCGAGAAGGACCTGAACACCCTGCACAAGAACAGCATCAGGTGAGGAGTAGAAAATAAACAAAATACTTTTATTGTCATCATCATCATCTGTTAAACAAGTTTTCTTTTTTTTTGCAACATCATATGCACAGTGTTTGACTTTGTCTCAAACTATATTGCAGCCAAATCTCAGTGCTGGAAGGAGGACGAAACAAGTGCACCAAGTTCTGCACCACCGGCATGGATGGAGGATTGGCCATCTGGGATGTCAAGGTAACACACACACACACACACACACACACACACACACACACACACACACACACACACACACACACACACACACACACACACACACACACACACACACACACACACACACACATTGTACAGCTTACACAAGAATAGAATGACATGGTCAAATGTTTATTTGTGTCGTATCTAGGGGATGGGTATTGGAACTCGATACATTTAAGGTATCGACCAAAAATAAGCCAGTACTATCTAGTATCGAAACTTCTCCAGTCGAATGATAAATGCATTCGATCTGTTTTGTAGTCAAGCACTGTGTATTTAATGGAGTTAACAGTTCAGTGTGCTGAGATGCCACTAAATGTTTGAAATACGACACCCCTGTGGCGTCTGATAAAAATAAATACGGTGATGATGGTGTTCTATGCAACTGAATGCTTCAATTAACATGATGCATATAGAATGAAGTGAAATGAAGCACTCTATTATATCTAGGTATCGGTATCACTTAAGGGTTCTGGTGTTGTTATTTTTAAACAATACCCAGCTCTAGCAGTGTTCTGTTGACATGATGTTTTCAAATATAATATAATAATATATGTCACCCTTTTTTTTTTTTTTTTTTTTTTTTTTTTTTTTTTTAGAGTCTGGAGTCTGCAATGAAGGATTTAAAGATTGTCTGAACTGAAGCTTACACCGCTCCACCCGACGTATATTAGCTTCTGGATATATGAAGGAAAACTGCTGCCTTATTACACAAAGCTTCTTGGCCTTATTTTAATCAGGTATTTTATAAACAAGTTAAACGATCGGACTCGGGTCAAACGGTGTTTGTAATCCCTCTGAAGCTCTTTGCTGAGCTTGTTAAACTCGACACTGTACACAGAGGGACGGTCCACAGGTCTGCAAATGGTACTTGATGAATTAGGTAACTATAGTCACAGAGAGCTCCGCCTGAGCTGAATGCTTAAAGCAGGAATTTTATATTAATCATGATGAAAGGCTACAATATGTGTTAAAAGCTTATGCTGGTCATAATATGCATTTAATAAACAATTGCTGTTACAGTGCTCAACAGTGCTTGGTTCATTACAGGTGTGTCACATAGCTGATTATGGGGTTTTAACATGTGGAAGTTCATTTTTCTTAGAAACAGCAGTTGAGAAACTCAAGGTCCACTTACTTCTTCGCTGCAGAGATTCTCAGAATCATGTGACGTTTGAACAGATCAAAGACCATGTGATGTGGTCAAAAGCTCAGGACATGATCGCTGACATTGTTTTGGCCATCCTAAAGAAACATTTTTGTCCTGTATTAACACAAAAATTACACATGGATGATTTTCAGAATTTTGTTGACTTTTCAATTTGGCAAAATTAAAATGAAAACAAATAGTAAAGGGATTTAATATTACTCCCCCAGAATTATATCCTGGTAGTGAGGAAAGTTTTTAGACAGCATGTAGTCCATTTTATGATAAAATAAAATCTACAGAAAATGTAACAGAACAGTTCAATGAGTGAATGAAATGAGAAAAACATTTTAATAATCAAAATGATACAAAGGCTTTTTGGTGGCTTGTCAAAAAGTTAAGTGTTAGTTGTGTGGCATAACTTTAAAACAATATGGAAGAAGAATACTAACAAAAGAGCCACACATGTACGTACATGCTGTTGATTTCAAAACCGTGAATAAAATGTAATGTCAATGTAATAATCAGAAGGTCTGCACTTTGAGGTTCAAAGTAAAGGAGGTGAGGCTGAGGACACAAGACATAAGCATAGTTCCTTTCTAACTTGCTACAAAGACACTGACCCAACTGTCCGAACAGACCCGCTCCACCCTATACAGAATTAGTAGCTTAAAAAAAGATTTTTAAAAAATAAGTAAGAAATTAAAGAAACAAACAAAAGAAGAACAAAGGCTGGGCCTACCAGAAATATCAACATCTCTAAATTTAGTAATAAAACAATAAGGAGGGTATATGTTGTTTAACATTCTGAAATATAGTACTTCTAAGGTAAAACAAAAGCCAAGCCCTTCTCCAGTTTGTTCACCCCAATCGTTAATCGATAACCCAGATGACATCACTATGACATCATCAGGGGTTGTTTTTTTCAGACTTGACAAAGCTCCTCCAAAGTATACCACATACAGTACCAGTCAAAAGTTTGGACACACCTTCTCATTCAACTACTTTGAAGAATCTAAAATATAAAACATATTCTGGTTTGTTGAGCATTTGTTTGTTTACCACATAATTCCATATGTGTTCCTTCATAGTTTGGATGTCTTCAATATTAATCTACAATGTAGAAAAAAAAATAAAAATAAAGAAAAACCATTGAATGAGAAGGTGTGTCCACTTTTTTATTTGTAGCAAATACTTTTTGATATTATTTTAAAACTATGCAGGAACTCTGGTACTGTACATTTTATAAATATTAACTTTGCCTCATCTTTAAATAGGAAGTTTGGATGTCTTCAATATTAAAAATGTAGAAAAAAAATAAAGAAAAACCATTGAATGAACTTTTGACTGGTAGGATCAGTGCATTGTGCCCTGTCTCTTTAGCTGAACACACTTAATAAAACGCCAAACAATCGTCATCATATTATATCACCAACCGGGCACGCCACCTGCAGGTAGCACCGGGGAACTGCATGTGCAATAACAAATCGGTAAATCTCCTCCAGCCACGAATCGGTCCCCGAGAAAATGATGTAGCAGCCTTCAGTGATGGAAAACAACCCACCTCACCGAGTCGTGATGAGGTGAACCGGAGGAGACAGAGACACATAGAGAGAGAGAGAGAGAGGGAGAGAGAGCATCAACATCAACATCATCACTTTGCAGGAGAAAGCGGCTGTCCCCACCACCACCACCTCAGAGGAGAGACCAAACCCCGACGCCCACTCTTCCGGACTGGAGCCTCTGGAGGCAGCTGGGTCGGGATGCATCCGTCTCCCGGTGCCGCTTGAGATGAGGATGAGGATTTAGGATTTACGTCCTCCCCGGTTGAAACGGCGACGCTTGTGACGTTACATTATAACCTGCCCGTTACCACCGGATCAGAAGTGATCAGCCAGAGGGGGATTCAGGCTTTAGCCATACTGTCTGTCTGCTGTCAACTGTTGCTTATTTCCACTGTAAATGAATCTTATAAGGTAAGAGAAATAATGATATATATATATATATTTTCATTCCTCTGATGATGCAAAGTATGATTAGATTTATATGAATCATAATGCTGTCTGATAGAGGATGGGGATGCTGAGGATGGGGATGCTGAGGATGGGGATGAAGGGTTTGGGAGAGGGCTATTCCAAAAGTCAACATTTACATTTCAACATATCTTGTAAATGATCGGTGTGATAATCGTGGTTTATTTGCCTGACAAGCATCATTATTACACACATGCATACACACACACACCTGCCACGTCCCTCCTCCTCCTCCTCCTCCTCCTCCTCCTTGTCCTCATCATCATCATCATGCTGTCTCCTCCGTTTTCTTCCCTTTTGTGTGCACAGTCTTTCTTGAAACACAGACTAGGCCACATGAACGCCCTTCCTCTCTTATATTTGAACTTGCACATGAAAGAAGACAGAGTCCGGGTCCGGGTTGTCATGGATGTGTTGCACAATAGGAAGAGGTCAAACAGAGCACAGGCTGCAACTGACAATTATTTTCACTAGTTAAAGTGCTGATTGCTTTCTCAATTAATCAAGCGTTGGGTGTGTAAAATAGCACACAATGTCCATCACAAATTCCCAGAGCTCAGGGTGACATTTTCAATTGTCTTATTTGTCAGTCTAAAGCACAAAGATATTCAGTTTATTCTGATATAAAATATAGGAAATCATCATATCTGAGAAGCTGAAATCAGCATGTTTGTGTTGGTTTTGCTTGAAAAATGAGTGAAACGGTTAATAGCTTTTGAAAATAGTTTTAACTCTAGAGCAAACCATATTAATAATGCCTTTTAAATCCAAATGTGTTCTGGTAACCACGATCCAAACCTCCTTAGCTCTTACTTAAAATTAGATATAATCAAAAACTGTTTCATGTGAAGTTCAATGTTTTTTCATGTTGTATTGGAGACTATAGACAAAATATCATTAATATGATTTGTCCTGCACGAGTACACAGATGCCATAACTATTATTTTTAGTAGTAAATAGTAGTAGTAAAATAATCTCAATTATTTGTATTATTATCATCATTACCCTCATTCACACATTTGCAATAGACCTCTAACAATTAATTGATTTGTCAATGAACAAAACATGACAAAAAAAACTATTTTCATAGCTGATTAATTGTTACGGTTGTTTAATCAAGGAAACATTGCAAATAATCTCTGATTAAAGATTTTCAAATGTGAAAATTTGCTGCTTTTCTGTGTTTTATATAATTTAAAATGTAATGTTGTGGTCTCACTAATACACCATTTGAAAACTTGTGATTGGTGTTTTTCACAAATTATTGTTGACATTTTGAATACTAACTTATCAAAACAATTACTCACAGGTTAATCATTAATGAAAATAATCAATTTTGTATCATTTTTACACCAAAACACGCAATAAAGGCCACTAGAATATAATATTACAACTAATGGATATTTCCACTGTCTATTTTTTTGTTAAATAAATGAATTGTTTAGACTTTAAAACATCAGATAATGAAAAATGGCTGTCACAACGTCCCACAGCACAAGGTGAACCCAAACATATTTAATTTATAGTGATATGCAGCTATAACAAAAGCAGCAAATCTTTACACGTGAGAAGATTAAACCAGACAATATAATACAATTCTTCCTGTGACTTAAATGATCAATTTATTATTTAAAGTGGTCTATCTGTGGACTAATCAATTATTTAACTAATTGTTTCAGCTCTACTGAAAGGTTTTCTGTCACTGTTTTCCTTTTTTTTAATTAACGTTCATATTTGATATTCCGACGCACAAAGAGCAGGACTAGCTTGACCATAAAACAGGCTGTAAGATTAATTCATGTTCACCGTTAAGTGGACGGAGGTTTTTGGTCTTCACCGTTCAATAAGACCATAAGATGGTTCCTTCTGTCCGTCCTGCTGTCGTAGGAGAAGAGTTATCATGTTGTTTCTGCAGCTCTGCTCCTCTCTGTCCACTTAGTGCGTCTCTCTGCCTGGCCTCTGGCCTGGTAATTATCAGCCAGCTTGATAGAGTCATTAATGACCCGGCCAAGCCTGCTGGGCCTGGCACTGACACACACACACACACACACACACACACACACACACACACACACACACACACACACACACACACACACACACACACACACACACACACACAACGAAGATATAGTTAGTCTTGTGAGGCCAGTGTTGGATGCAGAGAGAGGAAGCCTTTTATTTGGGACAGGACGGTGTTTTTTCTGAGCTGGTTCAGTTAGTATTAATAACTCTGAAAAGAGTCACTCTAAAACTAGCTGTTTAAGGAACAGTCACACTCTGCAGAAAGAAACATGAGACATGTTTGTTAAGATATGTTTCATCCATGTGTGAGGTGGATTTTGTTATTTTTTTATCCGCCTTCAGTTTTTCCTCCTGATCCATCTACAGAAGGATCAACACTGATCTAAAAGGTTTAAAACAGCCGGCGTGTAGGAGGAGAACATCATGTTCTACCGTTCCAATCTGTTGCGCAACAACACCAAAATGTAAGGTGGACAGATCTAAGGGTGATATCCCTCCACCTGGACTGAAACGTTTGTGAAATTGTTTAGGCAGAATTTAATCTTTTTCCCTGAGAAGAGGGCACATGAATGCACAGCTTAATGGATATAGGCTATATTTATGTAATATAAGTATGAGTGTGAATGATACTGTAAGGTGTCTGATCTTTAATCTTTGGCTGTAACATCTTAAGGTTTGAAAGAAAGAACTGATTGTCTTATGCTCAAAAATTCACATCATATATATATAAATATGAATTTTTAATTTGAGTGGTATTCCCTATGATGGCGTCCTGTTTCTTATTTTGAGTACCACCAATCTTAGAACAGTGTGTGTGTGTTGGAAAGATATGGAGACATTGCTATATCTAGGCCTCTTATGAAATCTGGCTCTGCAAGATGCAGCATAAAAGTAGGGAGGGGTTGTGGTTTGTGAGTGTATGCGTGTGTGTATATATGTATGTGTGTGTGTGTGTGTGTGTGTGTGTGTGTGTGTGCGTGTGTGTTTTGTTTGTCTGCGTGGACGTCTTTGTCCATTTGCCTTTCTGCATGTTAATTTAATCGTCTGGAAAGCAGAGAGGAGACATGGTCGGGGAGCAGGAGAGGAGGAAGATGGGAGAGATGAGCGAAGAAAGATGAAAGAAGGTGTAGGAAGAAAAGAAAAAAAAAAGAAAAAAAAGACAATCCCTGCTCGGTGGTTTCCATGACAACAGTGACATCACTGACGGGGGTGCTACCTCCTGTGCTGTTCTGTGTTTGTTTGGATATATTTGAGTATACATTTATATACATATTTGTGTGTGTGCGTGTTTGTGTAAATATGCAGGCATATCTGTAGATGTGAATTGTTTATGAAAGAGATCATCAGGACAAACCCTCTGTCGGTTCAGTCGGTCCGTGGTTACCCACTGTTGCCAGGCAACTGCAGTCATGGTAACAAGTTGAAGCATGATCTAGTGTTGCTAAGCAAATGGACAGAGGATGGGGTGAGGTTTTATGAAATGGAAACAAATATTAAAGGTGTATTTTTTTATTTTGGTTTTGTTTTAAGGAGGAGAATTTCAACATCAATTGTTGTTGAACATCTTCATTTATAGGTGTTTTTGTTGCTTTCCAGTTTGCTTGTTTCCCTGCTGGATTGTGAATGTGTTATTGTCTCGGGTCTAGCGGTTTCAGTGCCCTCTTCTTCATAAAAATACATGTCCTTTTTGCTTGATTGCACACTATAAAAGGCAATTGTAGAATGTATTTTGTACAAATGTTGTATTATCCTGCAAAAAGTTTAAAAAGGACATCAAGTACAAATATCATTACAGCCCATATGTTTCCTAAAATTCTTCTTTTAGGGACACAAATGGATACTTTTGTTCTATTTCTTTTCATTTATTAGTTTTATTAGTTTCAGCTCTGCCAGTGTAGAGAGCTGCTCCTTGTTGCATTTAGTCAAAGCTAATATCTCATTGTAGATTTCAGCTCAGATATTAAACATTTTATGGAGATGCATCAACTTAAACTTGTTAATTTTCTGATGATTTCCAGGTTTATGAACAACCGTGTTCCTCCTAACAAGAGATACCAGCCCACAGAGTATGAGCATGCTGCCAACTGTGCCACGCATGCGGTGAATGCAATCACACACACACACACACACACACACACACACACACACACACACACACACACACACACACACACACACACACACACACACACACACACACACACAGACCACAGAAAGTGATCATTAACACTCACACAGAGGAAACACCCAGTACTATTACATAACAGACAAGCGAGAGACAATGCAAGGTTATTTTTTTTAAACTACATCTATCCGCAAGATTTCAATTTGATCCTACATGTTTATCTTTGTGTCCATCTGTATCTCATGTTTCATTTTATGTGATTAATTCATTTAGTTATGGATAATCCCCAGCCTCCTGGGCAGCTCCGTGTTGCACTTCCAGTCGGAGGACCAATGGGAGCGGCTGTCGGCCTGGGTGTACGGGGCGGGGCTCAGCTCGCTCTTCATCATCTCCACCCTCTTCCACACGGTGGCCTGGAAGAAGAGCCATCTGCGGTACAAAAAACACACTTGCACATACAACACTTGAGCTGGATTGTAACACTGATGATGATATTTATGGTTAAAATATTTAAGAGGACACTGAGAAGCTTTCTGCACGGCCCCTTTCAGAGACACACCAGAACAAATACATATAAATCCCCACACTCCAGATTTGTTTTTGAGAGTTAAAACACACTGATGCTACATGTATAAACAGTGTCACTCAGTTGTCATGAGGCTGTTTGGTCTCTCTCTTCAGGTCTGTGGAGCACTGTTTCCACATGTGTGACAGGATGGTGATCTATTTCTTCATTGCTGCCTCCTACGCCCCTTGGTAAACAATCTAGCCTGCTTTATGTTTATGTGTACATGTTTGTTTTATATATACCGTGTTTGTAGTAATGTGTTTCTGTTCCATCCCTTTACAGGCTGAACCTGCGGGAGCTCGGCCCATGGGGGTGTCACATGCGCTGGCTGGTTTGGGTCATGGCCTCTTTTGGAACCACCTACGTCTTCTTCTTCCATGAGAGGTCAGTTCATACGTTCATTTGTTTACTTTTATCAATGTTGGACTGTCTCTATATTTATTAATCTAATCAATGTTACTCCCGTGTGACATATCAAGCTCAACTCAAAGGTCCACTTACTAGTTTTATTTGAGCCCATCCCATGATCTTCATCAGCAAATGGAGCTGGCTCAGAAGTCAAATCTATAAATTCTGTGTTTGGAAATTATTCAGATGTTTGTGGAGTAACTTGAGGCTGCTACTTTGATTCATTTTAAACTATTAGTCTACAAGTTCACACACCAACATCCTTTTTAGACGTCACCACCAATTCACGTCTGTCTTTTCTTTTGTTCTTAATGAGATGTAACATCAGTTCATGTTACCTTAGCTACTCCACCTGAGCAAGCTTTGTTAAACATGCAATGATACAACTCTTAAAAAACAATCACTGGATAACATTTTTTAAATCTTGTTTTTGGCAACTCCAATATTGAGTACATTTTTATTAACTGACTTCTCAAGTCATTGTCAACACTTGAGGTCTCACATTAAAGGCTTTTCACTGCCTTCACATTAAAAATGCATTCATTGTGAAGCACATGCAGGAAGTGGCGAAGTATCAGCGGTAGCTTTACATACGTTCATTTGATTTAACAGTTAGAAAATTGTATTTAATGTCAATTGGTGGCGTTTGGCCGATATCCTTTTACTAAGGTGAGCATATGTGCCAATACAACCTTAGTATAATAAGGCAATTCACAAACGTTGGTAGTTTTAACGTTATAACCACCATTTAAAACAAAAATATCTGGTGCGACACAATTTTAAAAAACTCAACAAAAGCTAGTAAGTGGGACATTGAGTAGAGACGAATTTTTCAATCTGAATTATTCCTCTTTGTGTCAGGTACAAGATCACAGAGTTGATCTGCTATACGGTGATGGGAGTTTTTCCTGCCCTGGTCATCCTCTCAATGGTGAGCAATTAGTCTCACCTGCAGTCTCTGACTTTTTAAAAAATTCATCTCCTCATTGTAAAGTGTTTGAAACTTAAACGTAATAACATGTCTGCTTCTTTGCAGCCGGAGCAGTCGGGGTTGTGCGAGCTGCTGGTGGGCGGAGCCTGCTACTGTCTGGGGATGGTCTTTTTTAAAAGTGATGGCATCGTCCCATTCGCTCATGCCATTTGGCACCTGTTTGTGGCTATGGGAGCGGCCATACACTACTACGCCATCTGGAAGTACCTTTATGCCCAGCCACCCAATCAGGTCCAGACATCCAGATGACATCAGGGCTGACCTCACAGGAAGTAACTCCTGTGTTGGAGCAACTTCAAGAGGATGAAGCGAGCTGTGTCTCATTTCATGGGCTGCTTCCTTGCGAAACCGAGTTGGCTGAACCTCCTCCCCAAATAAACAGTGAAGCATCACAGTGACAAAACATAATGGTGCATTCAGATGATCCTTGTCAACTCTAGTAAAGCAAAAGAACAACACAAACATGTTCATCAGCAAAGTTGTAACAAGTCTAAGAGTCTTCAGTGTGAGGCTGGCATTATTATGAATTCCAGTTCTCTTCTTGGCCGGTTGGGCAGGGATGATTTTGTTATGGTTAGGAATTGACCTTGAGTAATTATGGTCAGAATAGCCCGTTGGTCAAGGCTGTACTTTGAGCTTATGCTAATGTCAGCGTGCTAACATGCTCACAATTAAAATTGCAACATGCTAAGAAGGTTTGATGTTTCTTAACTAGCACAAAACACAAAGTAGCCTACAGCTGAGGCTGATGGGATTGTCGTCAGTTTTGAAGGAGATAGTTAAAGTTACAATTCATTATAAGGGAGAAATTAATGTCTGTACTGAAACTACTTTTATGGAATTCCATCCAATGGAACCAGTTAATTTAAAGCCAACTCATGCTGTCGCCAGAGGCTTAGGGAATACAAAAGTCATTAAGATGCAACTTCTGGTGACCATGAATGTCTCTACAACATTTTGTGAAAAGTCAGGGGATTAGGATCCACCCTCCCCCCCCTTCCAATTGCTTTTGAGGTATTTCTGTGGTGGATAATCTGACAGACTATCTCTATGCTACTTGCATCGATAAAGAACGAGTAGTCAAACTCAGGCAGCTTTAACTATATCTGAGTTTACAGTACCTGTTAAGATAGTTTCACCTTAACATACGCTAACTGCAACAGTGGACTAGGGCAATAGTAAATGTATCCATATGAATTCAATTTGTATTTATTATTTATATAATTTACGAGTTGATGAGGACATCTGAATGCACCATTGTAGGACATAATCGGATTGTATGACAATGTGATGGATACTGGAAATAATTTGCCAGTCGTTTTTGCCAAATGTGATTTAAAAAAAAAGAGTTTTGGTGGAACACTTTGCTTTCCAACAATCTTTCAGCCTTTTGTGAAAACTCTGGAAATCAAATGAGGCAGCCTGTGAATCAGGACACAGCTTTTGTTTTTATTTTTAACAGTCCAGTTTAGTTAAATCTTAATTTTTGCAGGAATTCTGGTTTCATTCCAAATATCAGGGGTTGAAGTACTATTTATGGAAAGTTCTCTCTTTGTGGTGCACATCCAGATTCAGTGTTCAGAAGCTGAATTGAAGGCATTGTCTTATTGTCAAGAGGAGGACAATGTTTACAATTAGCTGACTCGACTATCATAATTATCTACAGGACATTAATTCATTTATTATTATCATCATTAACAGAAGGTTTTGGTTTGATTATATTAAGAAGGCTGCAACATCAGTGACTTACTACTAGATAGTATTATCACTGTTTTTGTTACTAGTCGTGCTATTTACACTGTAGTACACTAAATGGTTTAACAGCAGTTGCTTCGGTCAGTGATTTACTGTGATTTTCAAATCAAGCATGATTGTAGAACGTTTCTTTTTATGTTGAACATACAGATCTTCATGGACTTTTACTTGTGTGCTTCCACCTTTACCAGGCTCTACACAGTGGATTATCAAGAATAATTACTGACTTATAATAGTTTACTGTTGTTGATTATAGGTTTTAGTAAGTGAAGATGTCACCAGTACAATTTATACAGTATATATTTAATAATGACGTTCAGTAAATGTCTTTATTTTCTTCTAATGTACTTTGAGTGTGGGCTGATTATCTTCACCATCTTTAACTTAATGAATGGGACCATGTGATCGAGTTTGTAAACGCTACATGGTTGAACCTCAGAAGAGGAAAAACTCTGTTGGATCTAGCACTGCCAGAAGACTGACTTACTGCCGTACCTGATAGCACACTACTACCATATACGTCTCACACTTGAAAGGAAACTGAAGCTATAGTATTGTTGAACAATCTGGCCCAATATTAAGGCATCTCAGGTGTGTGTGTGGTGTGTGTGTATGCTTGTGTGTTTGTATCTGTCCTATACTATCTGACTCCCATGAATCCAAAGCCTGTAACCGGCTGAGTCTATGTTTACACAGGCACGCATGTACCTTGAACACACAAAAAAAGTATATTTGAAAGATGTATGTTCTCTTAGTGTTAAGCTATATGTGGTTGCACAAGGTTTACTGGACGAGCTTTTGTCGAATGATCAATGTGGCCGGAGGACCAAAAAGGTCATGGCGTCTAGCATTCATAGGTGTAAAATAACTTTTCAAAAACCTCTGCTCCTGTTCAACATCTTTTCGCTGCTGTTTGTCTCTCAGGATTTGGATCATTCGGGCTGAAAAGCCTGTGAAGCCACATTCAAGGTCCACTTAAGCTGCTCCAGTTGTTCGGGGGTCTGTCTGCAGCAACGAAAAATGCCCAAGTTGGGCAGAAATGTTTGCTGCAAGCTGCACATATGGGTAACACTTATAAAGCAACCAAACAGGACGAAGCTTTAAGGCAGATAGAAATTGTCATACAAACACAAAGGATATTACAGCAGCAGGATTACTTTAAAAGAAAGAACTAGAAAGCTGAACAACCCTCTAAATTTGCTTTAAAAAAATCCACAAAATTTGCTTTTAGATTTGCATCAAAATTCACTGTGATAAACACTATTGAGATGCATTTTCATTCAAGTGAGTGCAGTAGCTCTTGAAAAACAATGTTAAAGATCATTTTATTTAAAGTACTGGATCACTTATTCTTTAAATGGCCAAACTTTACTAATATTATCAAACAATTATAGAACAAATCAGCACATTTTCTAACAAAGGAGCAGCTGTGCAGGAACTGTCTCCTTTGCTGCCTAACTGCCCCTGAACAGGTCGTCTCAAATATATACTTTCATTGCAAAACTTCATAATATTCATTCCTCAATATTACTAAATGTTTTGCAGTTACAACTCACCAACCAGCACATGAATGCATCGTTAAACTGTAGAGTCCCCCCCAAAAAAATATCTAGTGACAAAAAAAACACTCAAATTCAAAGAAACCTATGAATTACTTTTTGAGACACCTTCCCAACAAAAACTCATTGTGTTGAAAACAACCTAGAAGTAACACAAATCTTTGTTGTCGCCATTGTTTCCCCCTTAGTTTATTTATTTATAAGAGAGTGATGATTTGTTATCAGATCAAATTTATTGTCACAATGGACTGGGAATTACATTTGTCACACTGTAGATATCTTAGTTTGGAATGAAATTTGTCAGATATATTCTCAAAATTAAGAGTACCTTTTCATATTTGTACTCATAAGTGTTTACTTGAGCCTCTGAGAAACACCAAATGATTGAGCGTTTACTGTTTTGGAGTACTCTGGGGTATTAACGCTTATCATCGTTTTCACCAGTATTTTGACTTGCTCTACAGGCAAGTTTGGTGACGCTGAGATGAAGTATTTGAGGATTTAACGTTTGTCTGTCTTGTCTTGATTTTAATATCTGTATCACATACAATGCCCACCTGACTTTGTATAGAGTTTTGTAAACTCTCCATGAAGCCTTCATGGACCCTCTGTACATTGTTTATAGACGCTCTGTGATTGTGGAGCTGCTGACTCTGTTCTCAGTGCTGCTGGTGTTTTCTTTATGGTCGTACGAGACCGATTATATTATTATTTTTTGTGTGTGTGTGTGTCTGTGGTGCTTTTGTGCTGTGATAAGCCTATATGATGCCAACAATGCTTTTATCTTTTCTATTTCTCTTGTAATAAAAAAGCCTTTTCATGCAGTATATTCCTGTGCTTAATATTTTGTAACGTTTCACCTCTTTGGAAAGCAAAGTTGTTTATTGCTATCTAGTTCTTTTCATACAATGAAATATAAACCTATGAAAAAAAAATAGCTGTTTGCATACATGCAGTTAACAGTAGGATTTTTGGAATTCATTTTTTAATCCTTCTTCAGCCTATTTTGAATTAACCAAACTGTCATGTAAAGGATAGTGAATAAAATCAGAGAGACGAGCTGTATTTGATACAATTTAGAATCACATTCCTCATAATTGAGAAGGCCTTGGTGGATGTCAAAACACATTACTGTTATTAATTTAAAACCACAACAATGTCATTCTTGAACATTCACCCATGTTCTAGTTAATGAATAAAACAGTGAAATGTGACTACCGTATTTTGTATATAAACTATACATGTTTCATATATGGTAGTACTGAAAATGATATAAATAACTAAAAAAAATAAATAAAAGTAGGTCCTTATTAAACATGTCTAAACATGTGTTAATGATCATTTTTGTCCCCAACTATGGTACTTTTTAAATAGCATGACATAATATATAACATTTGAATGAATAAATTCAGACAAAATAAAGGCCTTAAACCATGCCATTTTGATGAAAAGCTTTTAAAAATTGAGGTTATTGTTATGATTCTTTAAAATGTTAATATAAAAACGTTGACCAGCTCTGCTCCCAGCAGACCACATGACACATGACAATAAAACACTGTGCAATAATAGTTAAAATAGTTTTTTTCTGTCTGTAAATATTAT
Organism: Anoplopoma fimbria; assembly: GCF_027596085.1. NCBI lineage: Eukaryota > Metazoa > Chordata > Actinopteri > Perciformes > Anoplopomatidae > Anoplopoma > Anoplopoma fimbria. The sequence continues at coordinate 7,166,786 of NC_072457.1, forward strand.
ATTTCAGTTATTGTGTTTTTCTACTGTTTTTATTGCTTATTTATAATACTTGATTTTTTTTATTTTTTTTTTTATCTTGTCTTTCTTTACTATGTCTAAAGGATTATCTTATCTTATCTCTTACATTTACATTTTAAAATAATGATCTTATTAGATTGCTTCGTAATTTCATGGTTTTACAACATTTATTTTTATTTCATTTCTATAACATAAACTATTTCATTTCGCTATTTTATTTATTTGATATTAATGAAGCCACTGCCTCTGGTCTCTTGCTTGTACCGCCGCGGCTGTGCGCCAGGCGGCGTCGTGTCCGCGCACACTCGGGTGCCAGAGCAGGTGATGCCGAGGTGAGGCGGTGTTTCCGTCGCTGTGGATGGAGGAGGGAGGAGGAGGAGGAGGAGGGACGGGGACGGGGACGGGGGGAGGAATGCGGTTGCCGGAGGCATCGAGCATTGCTGGACACTCGGCAGTGATGTGCGTACCGAAACAGGAGCCCTCCGCGGTTGGCTGTCGTCCAAGTTAACGGTGCTGTGTTTGTCCCGGGGATGTGTGTACGGCTGGGTGTCGCTCGCTGAGGTTTTTTTTTAATTTTTTTAATTTTTTTTATCCTCCACCCTTATTTTATCCGGAGATATTTTTTTTATTTTTTTTTTATTTTGCAGGAGAGACGCCAATAAGGACCCCCCCCCCCCCCTCCCTCCCTCCCGCACTATGGAGCCACGCATTGCAGGCTGCGTGAGTACGAACGCAACAGACACCCACAGAGCCCTCAGGGGACTGGGCTGGCTGCTGCTGGATCCACACAACTTTTCAAGGATCTATTTTAGTTTCTTTTATTTATTTATTTATTTCATTTATTTATTTACCATTTAAACATTTCATTCTATTGTTGCTGAGTGTTGTTCACTGTGTCCCCTCCGCTAATTGGTTATTAATTGAGTGCGGCGAGCTGGAGAGCAATCATCAGACGCACCTGCTGAAACGACCGTGCGAGAGGCCGGCTTGTGTTTGGCGTTTAGTGCCGCGCTTGAAGACTCATGTGCGGATTAATTTCTGAGGATTTTCTCCTGCCTTTTGTTGCCACTGTGGTTGCTACTGACGACCACTGAGCCAAAAGTCGTAAACAGGCGGATGGACACCAAAATAAAGGGCAGAGCCATGTAGCCACAAGTTTTGGATGTTAAGTTCTGCCTCAACGCAGTCCTTATTTATGACCTTCTGGCAGTCTAGACAAGGACAGACAGAGAATGGGGGGGGGAGTCTGAAGTCTGTGTGACATGATTATTAAATGTAACACTGCATTCTGGGCCACAAAACACACAATCCTGCAAATGCAAAATGTAGGCCTCGGTGTATGTCAGTGTCTTGTGTGGATGCAGGAGGGGGGTTTGTTGGCCCCAGGATTGAGTTAACTGCGGCCAAGTAGCCAGATTACTGTGGATTAGCAGGCATTTAAAATAGTCACGTTATCCCAGCAGTGCCTGCAGAGTCAGCTACAACAACACCTTTTAGGCTTCCTGCCAAATATTTGCTGAAAAGGATATGATGTATACGGTATAAGTGGATAACTGCACAGGTTTCAGTCAGATCAGGCGTTCACGAGGTGCTGCTTTCAATGTGGTGGAAAAATATCTGCTGCTACACTGGCTGTGAAATGCCCAGTTGCTTCCTGATGCGACCGGCTTGAAAGGTCTTCATCAGTCAAAAGAGGTCATGCAGAGCAAAGAGTGGAGCGTGACTCACCTTCTGTAGGGACATGGACTGGAAACCGACTGTTTATGGGAGATAAGAATGCATGACCTGGATCCAGAAATATAGTTTTTAATTTCTAAAAACTATATTTCTGGATCCAGGTCATGCATTTTGCAATCAAAGGTTTATTCGATCAGTTGCATCAAGTTTGGGATTATTTATTTACAAGACAGAAGGGAGGAAAAACACAGTCTGTACACTTTAAAGGGAAATAATGCAACACAAAATGCAAAAATACATAATATTAGAGCTTAAGTTTATGGATGGACAGAAGGGTAATAAGCTAAAATAGCAGACATTTGTTGGTTGCAGCTTTTCAAATTTGATGTTTATATAACAAAATGTGAACGAAATGTGGTTGTTTTGAACTGTTATTGAGTCAAAACCAGCAAACTGTAGAAAGCAATCGCCTTGGGCTCTGGGAACCCCTCGATGGAAAATTTTAACAACTTTCTGTAGTTTTAGAAACAAATTATTAAACTGATTTATCTGGAAAAAATTTGCAAAGAAATCAGTAAAGACAAATTGGAATTTGTTTTTGCAAATTAGCTTTCCATTTGCTAAAGATTCTTAATGGCGTATTAAACGCTGGATGTTAATGTCATGTTTTCCGTTTAAGTTAATGAGCTGCTGACGTTTTGATTCTAAGATTTAGTGTTGGGTCCTAAAAATTAATATGAGACACTGCGGTTAAATGCATCCAGTAATCTCAAAGTCTGAAGGCGAAGGTCAGCATGTGAATATATAATGCTATTCTACTCCAGACACGTGTTTCTGTGTAACGCCTGTTGGTCTGTATAGAGTCCTCCGGTTGTCCGTTACCAACTGGATTTTTGAAAAGTTGGTTTCTCTACAAAAATCAACTTTTTTTTGCCGGTTTTGCCCAAAACTCAATAAAAAAAGGACAATTATATGATGTTGTTTTGCAATTTTGACTCTGATGTGCAAAAGCTGAGCTTAATGAAATAAATCATTAAAAAGCTCAAAGCCACAGTGATATTATCTAAATCCAAGAGGATCTGGAAAATAAGTTAACCTCAATGATCCAGAACCCAGCAGGAACGCTTCAGTTTTTCTGTAAACTAACATGAACATCGTCTTTTTATTTTTTGCTTCTCTAGTGTGAAAGGTGACAATGAAATGAAAAGCATCTGACCCTCAACTGTAAACTTCTACCTGGTGCTGCTGCACATCAAAGTGACGATACGTAACTGAATCAAGGTAACGGCCACATGCACGAACACACAGTTTTACTTTATTTGTCATTGTCTGTTTATGTTGAATAAATGTTACATAGATTTAGGGGAGATTTTCTTTACCTTCCAGATCTACAAATGTTGCACAAGTAAGTGTCAGATGTAGCTGTGAGTCCATCATCCCCTTTTATGCATGGACTTTTTGGCTTGTGAGCATTGGAGTGTGTGTGAATACTTGAATCCTTCATAATGGAGTTAAAGTAGAATATTTAAAATGTATTTCCTTCGCTCACCAGTTGTGGAGTTTGTGAAACCAACACCAGCACCATGTTCTACGGTTCTTCCTCTGGGGCCAGTATGTCCCTACCGTCCAAGAGCCGCCTGAAACGCCAGAGCAGGACCTTCACACAGGTGCGCACACACACACACACACACACACCAAACATACACACTGCCATTTCAGTCTTTCAATCTCTAGAGATCCATCGCAGTTTAAAAAAAGGTCAAATTTCATGATGGAAACAAACACACTAGCAAATATTGATACAGTTTTTGGTGAAGTGCTTGGCTCTGCACTATATCTAACTATGCCATTATCTTAAAGGGCCAGTTCACCCAAATTACAGATAACAAACAAACAAAATATATCCTCACTTGTCTTTAGTGGTATCCAGCCATGTAGAAATGTTTGGCTATGTTTGCTGAGGTTTTTTGCTATATCGAAAATTGATTGTTCAGTATAACCGTGATTCTGTTTCTGGTAAAACATGTTGCTGTTAAATTTTTTGCCTCTAGCTAGGATCATGACAGCAGGGAATGGCATTGTTGGTCAGTCAGAAGACACTTTAGTCCTGACTGAAATATCTCACTCAAGATGAACTGTAATAACTTTGGTCTTCCCTGCCACTACCGTCATCAAGTCAAAAATTTTAGATTGTCCAAAACGTTTTGATGAACATGGTCAACGTTGGCTGCGGTGGAATAGTCCCTTCAACTCGATGGAAAACGTCCTAAGTCAAGAAAAAGATGCAAAGGAGATTTTTTAAGGACAAAGGAAAATACAACCACAATGCTAAGACAATTCCAACTGCACTTAAATAAGGTTACATACACTAATTGTGTGATGGGGGATTGTGGGATGGCATTGTCTCCTTTCAATTCTTCAAAGGATGGTCAAAGGAGTTATGAAAGGAAGTGTTAAAGCATCTTTCCTTAGCGTTTTAGAGAATTAGAGAATTCATGGCCGCCATAGATACTTTTGGGTCATTTCACTCAGATAGAAACCTTCCCAAGCCAAATAAAACTATTCGACCGCAGCCACTATTATTGCAAAGCTTCTAAATTTTAACATTGTCACTGTGAGCATGCTGATGTTAGCATTTAGCCCATTTAGCTCAAAGCTGTGATCGGGTACAGCCTCACATAATGGCTAGCTTTGTTAAAGACTTGCTTTGTTTTAATGTAATTTTCCAATCTTTTGATGCCTCAAAATATGTTTTTTGTGATTTTGTTGAACTGATCCTTTTAATATACAATAAAAGAAACACATACTGTCTGTGATAAAGTTGGCCTAAAGTGCATTCCCTATTGTTTGTCTGTCACCAGGTCCTGTACCGGACTCTGAGCTACAGAGACCGTGTCCCAGTAGAAACGGGAACAAACACTCGTGGGGACCGACGCTCGACCACCGAACCCCCAGAGCGACCGACGGACGACCCGGCTGAACTCTCCACGCAGAGCTCGGCCCCCGGGGTGCTGAAGATCTTTGGAGATGAAATTTGTGCCGGTGCCAACTACAAGAGTGTTCTGGCCACCTCTCGCTCCAGTGCGCAGGAGCTGGTCAAAGAGGCACTCGAGCGCTACTCCCTGAACAAGAACGCGGCCCACTCCTACGTCCTGTGCGACGTTATCGGCCGCCTTGAGGGGGAGGCGGGATAGGGGGAGGCGGGTGGCGGACCGAGTGCTTGCGTGCGATGGGGGACAATGAGAAGCCTCTGTTGCTGCAAGAGCTTTGGAAACCCAGAGAAGGACACGCTCGCAGATTTGAGCTGCGCAGGAGAGCAGAGGTGGAGGAATTCAACGCCAAGGAGAAGGACACCATCACTGCTGGTGAGGACACACACACACACACACACACACACACACACACACACACACACACACACACACACACACACACACACACACACACACACATTAAGATAGACAGGTGCACACACACACACACACACACACACACACACACAACACACACACACACATTAAGATAGACAGGTGCACACACACACACGCGCACACACAGCAGCTGGTCTAATTCTCTTCCTTTCTTGACATGTCAAACTCAGCAGAAAAGCACAGCTCGTTACCTCGCGTGCGTGCGTGTGTGTGTGTGTGTGTGTGTGTGTGGGAATAAGAGCTTTCGTCACAGTTATTATCCTGCAGAGAAGTTGTTGTTCCTGGGTGATAACCAGTGTTTTTTCTGTCATTGTGGTGTGTTCTGTAAAGACAGGGTTTCATTTGAGTCTTTTTTAAAAACGCACACACGCGCATGTGCAGTTGTGCAGTTGAGCACTTAAAGACAAACACACACACACACACACACACACACACACACACACACACACACACACACACACACACACACACACACACACACACACACACACACACACACACACAGCAGTGCAGAGGAAATGCATGGACAGCAGGTCGATTGATTGAGTGAAAGCTGAATCCTTTGCGACCGGAGGTGTGGATGTGTGTGTGCACCCTAGTGTTTTTTATGAATGACACATTTCCTACTACAGACATGATATGAAGTACCTGCACACAACTACTGTATCACACCTGAACTGTGTACACTCAACTGATGCTGAAGTTTCGGCGAGAGATTCACTCTATTATGTAGATAGATTTTAAGAGATAATGTGTAAAGAAATTGCACAAACTCTGTTGTAAACGTACTGTTATGAGTTCACATCTGCAATGCAGTGATATGAATCTATGTCTGCGTGAATGTTTGTGAACCATGAGGTGACCTTTATGAAGATTGGTTCACTGATGATGGATGAAAAGTTTGCCATTCTCACACACACACACACACACACACACACACACACACACACACACACACACACACACACACACACACACACACACACACACACACACACACACACTCACTCACACACTCACTCCCCCCTGTGCATGAAGACATTTAGAAACACCCAGCTATTGTACTACAGTGTTCAGAGAGATCGTATTTTCAGCCTCACAGTCCCACATTTCACTTTGCAGCCACACTAACATTTCTCACGAAGCATGCCAGGGTTTACTGGTTGCTATGTCAACTTGTTCTGCAGCCAGAGAGTCGGTCAACAATCTTTTTTTTTAATTTTTGCTGCCCGGTACAACCGTTGTACACTGTTTGGACAGGACACAAGAAAATATTAACCAACCCTGTAAAAGCCATAAAAAAAAGAATGCTATTCTATTGTTTTCTAATGGTCAACAATTCCCATAAAAAGATTAAAAGTCTTGATGCGGTAGACCATTTCTCAAGGCTGTCTGACTTTCCTAATCTGTCTGTTTTTTTTAAAGGCCTTTGAGTGCCTGTATTTGTGCATATATTTAGCACGTAAAATATGCGAGTCCCTCCTTTCTTTTTGTGTATTTTCACTTGGAAGCCCTATTCACTACTTCCCCTGTTTTATTTATTTTTTTAAATTGGTAATTTCCTACAACAGCTGCTCACTTTAGATTTTTCATTACTCAAAAACTAAACTGTGCATTTAGTTTGGACTATTTTCAACCACGGATTAATATGCATGTTGTGTGTTTGTGGGTATTAACAGCAGGACAATATAGCGACTCCAATTAAACTGCAGTGGTCATTGTGATAAAGGAACATGTGAGGCTTTGGCAATGCATAGTTTTAATACGATCAATTTGTTATCAATTTTGGGATTTAAATTGTCTTTTTCACCAGCCTTCTCCTGCAAAAGCATTCCTTACTGTTCTTAGAGACATTTCAGTTACAGTTACACAACAAAAAGATAATCACAGCAAAGAATCCCCTCTGGGATAGAACTGGTTTGTTAACTTATACATATTTTATACAAATATTTTCATTTTTACACTAACCTCTTCTCTTTTGTGTTATAGTGAAAACTAACAAAAACCCTGGAGTCTCTATTTTCTTTACTTCTCTGTCTTTCACCTGTTATTTCCTCCCCTGGTTTATGTGCGAGCGTGCATGCACATGTGTGAATTGTGTGTATTTTTACACACTTTTTGACTTCGAGATAGCTTTTTAAAGGTACTGTAGGATTTCCATTAATTACATGAACATATCACAGCCAAATTAATTGTAATATCAACCCTCAGTCATGCAATCTACATTCCCGACGCTGCTGATTTCAATTATTATAAAATCAAAGACAAAAACACCCAAATCAATCTAAATGAAAGCACCAAGCGGATTAAAGGTGCTATAGTTTTAAATGAAAGTATGCAGCTGTTGCTTGACATTGAAGGTGATATCTTAATAATTTGACAGTGATATGTTAGAGGAGGAAATCCTGTACCTCATACCTTTAACTGTATCTCTCCTTACTAACTGCTGATGTTACTCACAAGAAGCACAGACTCTTTTATTTTTGCTCCACAGTGCATGCGAGTCTTGTGGTATGCGGATGATGTTTGTGTGTATGGGGGTTATTCTGTGCTTGGTGTTTTGGTGAGGGGGTGTTTTCTCAGCCTCCTTAACCCCTCCAACCCTGCTGTAGGGCCAAAAACCTCCCAATTCCTGGCGGCTCTAATGGGTCGGTCCGGGCTGGGCAAACACAGGAGCTCCCCCCTGCGGTCTGGTCGAGTGGTACAGTCCAGCTCTAAAGGTGGGGACTGGCCTCAGGTAGGGTGGCTGTCAGTCATTGCCATGGAGACCACCTCTACCTGCGTTGTCACCAGCGACCACCCCCATTTGCCAGTGATTCAACCTGTGTGAGTGTGTGTGTGTGTGTGTGTGTGTGTGCGTGCAGAGCCATTGCATGGCCACAAGTTAAAGTCATGAGGAGCTGCTCAGTTCACCGTTCATCAGGTTCAATGTTACGTGTGCTGCTCCATCCAGCACCATTTACTCCATCTGACTGGTTTGTTTTACGTAGTTTCCACTCAGCTCACACATGACTGTTCATGCACTTATGTACTGTTCTTTACCCAGACTTCACTCATGAGTCAGACATACATGCATAACAATGCACATGTCATGTTTCAGCACACTTCCTTCTTATTTTTGATCTCCTTCTGTGTCCTCAACCTCTCCTCCTCTCTGCCTCTCCCTTTTTTTTATGCCTGTTCTCCCTCTTGCTATTCTCTCTCCCTCTTGCTATTCTCTCTCTCACGCCTCCTCTCTGCCTCCCTGTAGATATTAATGCTCAGGCTCGTAAGCTCCAGAGGAACAGGGCGAAGGGGACGCTGACCCTGCCCCGATCCAGCAACTCATCATTCTGCCGGAGCCTCAGCGAGACCAGCCTCAACCAGGTTTGAGCCCTCACACAGAAGCCCAGTCGGGGTAATTGATTGTCATTTTTCATGTTCACTGTTGCCAATGAAATCCTGAATGCATGTGTGTTTATGTGCGTGGGTCTGCAGCTGGGAGTGGGAGATGAGCCCAAGCGCTATTACTCCACCCTGCCAGGGCCTTTAAGGGCTCGGGAACGGGAGGCAGCCTCCAGCGGCCGGAGGAAAGAGGAAGGGAGTCAGGGAGGAGGAGGAGGAGGAGGGGTGAGGCACTCGCTTTACCAGTCCCCGCACCTCCTGCTGCTACAGGGATACAATCGGCAGGTGAGGAAAGGGAAGGGGTTCATGTGTGAGAGACGTCTAAAATGTCAGATTGTGTGATGTGTTTTTGTGCCGTGTGTGGCAGGACTGTCTGGTTTACCTGCTGAACAGAGAGCAGCACACCGTCGGTCAGGAGACGCCATCAGCTCGCCCCAACATCTGCCTCTTCTCTCCTGACATCCTGCCCCTCCACTGCCGCCTGCGCCGAGTCCCCGCGCCCCGTCGTCATGCCAACAACAACAACAAGGGAGAGGAGCCGGGGGAGAGCCAGCGGTCCTGCGTCGCCGTTGAGCCAGTGCTCCACGCCACCGTTCTGGTGAACTTTTCCCGCTGCGAGCGCTCCACCACGCTGCGACACGGTGACCTGCTCTCCTTCGGAGCGCATTACATCTTCCTGTACAAGGACCCCACTGGCGCTAAGCCCTTACCCGCTCAGACCTTGGCACGCCTTCGCTCCCTGGGGCAGCTTTACGATGCAGGGGTGGAGGAGGGGGAGGGCGGCGCTCAAACTTGTAAGATGTGTGGTTCTGTGCTAAAGGACAGAGCGGCGCAGGTGTCCAGTGTTCCTGCCATCAGACGCAGCTTCAAACCTCACCTGGTGAAGCCCCGCAGCGTGGGGACGACAGCAGGAGGGCCACATAGTTTATCCGGTGGGGAAGGAGGACGAGCAGGAGGAGGAGGAGGAGGTCAGAAAAGAAGGCTACAGCTGGAGTTTGACCAGACTCATGAAGACCAACTGTTGAACAGGATTGTGTCTCTGATCGAACCCGGAGGTCTGTGATTTGATTTATGTTAATAATTTAGTAAACGATATAAGACGCCAGTTTCACTTATGCAGTGAATGTATTGTGTTGCAATTAAAATGTTATTTCAACAAAATCTCACATTCCTGTAGTGGTATATAGCCATGCAGATGGTTTATTTGTCCCACTTTTGAGAATTCTGTCTCTGACGTCATTCAACCGTCACACCAATACAGTGGAGTCGAATGGAATTTAATTTGTGGTGTTAAAAGCATTAAAAAAAATGATGTTCTTTATAGTTTAATACTTGGTAACATTTTTTCACAAAGACCAAAAGTAGTTCAAGTTTTTTTTAAATCCGTGAGCTGCATCAATAGTCAGAAACCACCAGAGGTATATGAGAAAATGTCTGTTTGGTGAACTCTGGTGAACTGAACCTTTTAAACTTCTTCCCAGGAGACGACCATAAGCTGACACCTGCCTACCTGCTGTGTCTGTGCATTCAACACTCGGCTTCAACCTTCCCACCGGGGAGTTTTGGAAAACTTCTGCTCAAGATTGTCCGACGAATCCAGACCATCGCATGGGTCAGTGCCCGTCTGTCTGTGTGTCTACCCTGTCTCTTTGCCTGTCTCTCTCTGTATCTGTCGGCCTCTCTATGTCGGTCTGTTTACCCATCTCTCAGTCTGTCTCTGTCTGTTTGCCTATCTGTCTGTCTGTTTGTCTCTCTCTCTCTCTCTCTCTCTCTCCGTCTGTCTGTGTGTCTGTCTGTGGCTGCCTGTCTCTGTGGTACTTTGGTCTCTGCTTAAGATGACCTCATGTGGGGAGAAACTGGTCAGCCGTGTCGGGTCAGGTGAATAGTTAAGCAGGGTTGCATATCACATGTTTTGTACTGTATTACACACACGCACACACAATATTCTGTATATTCAATGAATTGTCTGTCCCCATAGCAACTTCCACACTAGAAAAAGTTGAGGCATATAGGTGAAGTAATAATGCTGAATGTGCTGATCGAGGCTGATTCTCTTTGAGTTGACCACATGGATTCAGAAAGGCCACTGGGCATTAGCCCTCATGTGTGTTTTTATTTTATTTAAAAGATTAAAAAGTATCAGGGTCTCACCAAGGAAATTGTCCAGAAACCCAGATCTTGACACATTCAGTGTAGCCATGAGATAACAGCCTAAATAATATATACACTGTTTAAATATATGTCATTCGCTGTGTGCTTTTCTTCTTTTTCTCCCTGAAGGTTTATGTTTTATTTGTGTAAGAATGTATTAACTTTTGATATTAGGGTGAGGTGGTCTGCTACTGGTATAAAACACTGCAGGAAACCAAGAATATGGTGCAGCCTACTGTGTTTTATTCCAAGGGTTATATATCCTTTTTCCAAAAATGGGTGTTGGGGGGGAAAAAGGGGGTGGGTCATCTTATAAATAGAGTTAAGCCTTTATTCGGTCCAGTGAGGCACAAAGTAATCATCAACATGCGTCAGTGTGTCAGGTTTTGTAATAGTGGTATTTCTTTCTGCAGGTTAGTGATAGTGTCATGAAGTTCGTTTCTCCTACGCACATCCTAAAAGTTTAATGAGCACTTAATTGCTGTGTGTGTGTGTGTCTTACAGGAGAGGACAAAGGATCTGGCTCAGAAGCAAGCTCAGCAGTGAGTATCGCTTTCCAACAGAAAAGAGAGCACATGTGCTCATGTACCGTTTTTCAGTATGTATTTCAGTGTGTTCAGTATGTCTGCCTAACTGTGTTTAACCCTTTGCTCTGTTGTGTGTGTGTGTGTGTGTGTGTGTGTGTGTGTGTGTGTGTGTGTGTGTGTGTGTGTGTGTGTGTGTGTGTGTGTGTGTGTGTGTGTGTGTGTGTGTGTGTGTGTGTGTGTGTGTGTGTGTGTGTGTGTGTGTGTGTGTGTGTGTGTGTGTGTGTCCACGTGTGTGTGTCCACGTAGCCAGGACCCGGCCACCCTGTCTCTGCTCAGTATCTCAGACTTGATCCCAGACCTGCAAACCATCTTCTTCTGGATGTCCAACTCCATCGAGATCCTCTACTTTATACAGCAACGAGTACCAGCGTACACACACAGCATAGAGACACTGCAAGGTATGATGAGTTTGTAAACAACTTGACTGAGGAGTCATTACTCACACTGACATACAGTAGACGTTGATGCAGATACATCCCTCCCTCCCTCTGCCTCTTAAGTACGCCTCGATCTCTGTCGTCTGTGTTTAGGGTCAAAGGAGTCGCTGCTGTCTGCGACCATATCAGCCAATGAGGAGGCGATGACTATCTTGGAAGAAGTGATCATGTACACTTTCCAGCAATGTGTCTACTATATCACCAAGGTAACTTGTCACCGCGGCAACAGTGCCATCTTTTTAATGAGGGAGACATTTTTTTAATCTAGTTTTTTCTTTATCACGGGCTTGATGAATGATAAGGAACACTCATTTAGACAGAGAACCACACACACACACACACACACACACACACACACACACACACACACACACACACACACAGAAACACACACACACTACTAGATGAGGTCTGACTATAAATAGGTTAGAAGTTATTTTTCAATTTCAGATCCCTTCCATCATAATGCCTCACTGTCTGTGTATGTGTATGTGTGTTTGGGTTTGTGTGTGTGTGTGTTTTGTGTGTCTCCAGGCTCTTTATGTAGTGTTACCAGGTTTGTTGGACTGTAATCCATTCCCAGTCGACAGCTCTGAGCCCTGCTGGAAAGGAGGTGTAGGGTTTCCCGAACCTGTACGCAGAGTCCTGCAGGTAAGCACATGCGTTTGTATTGTAGTACAGTTAAGGTAGTCAGGAACATGAAAATGTACTTGATTATTAATAGTCATAATGTGTCAAAACATTTTTTTTCATAAAGGATGTCTTGTTTTGTCCACTTAACATTTTTATATAGCCTGTATAGATTTCTTCTTAAATCAAAATTTTAAGATCCCGACCACACATGTTTTAAAACAAAAATACTCCGCTTTGAATAATCAAATATGCTTTTTCCACAAGACATAAAAATGAACTGCTTAAAAAAAATCTTACAATTGCGTTTACTCCTTTTTGCTCATTGACAAATCCAACATCTATGAATATACAAATATTGTTAAATTAAAAAGTTTAACTGCTCAACAGATGTCTCCAACTTCACTTAAAAGTCAGTCCAGGAAAACAGGTTATTTCATTATTCTCAGAATCCTCAGAACTCTTACAAGAAACTAAAGAATTTTGACTTCAAAAAAATAAATGGCCGCGGGGATGTTTTGTTGAGTATGAACACTAAGAGAGATGCAAAACGATCTTTTTTTGGTGAACTAGCATATCTCTGCAGAAGAATTGCAATGAAATCACAAAATGACAAAGACGTTTATATAGTATAGTCATTGTTTAACAAATATTGATGGAGAGAATATAACAGAATATCCAAAGTTGTTTATAACATACGCGTGTGTATAAAATAACTGTTAACTGCACCTGAAGGGGATATGTTCTGCAAGGAATGAGACACAGTAAGGGTCAGAGGGGATTGTTGACATCTTTCTTTATTTTGCTTCATGCAGCAAGAAGTCAAGGTCAAGGTCGAGACATCTAACCTCTGGCTTCCTTTTTCCATATTTTATTTCTAATTTAGATTCTTGTGTCTTATTCAAACAGAATTAGTTGGGACCTTTCTGACATTTAATTAACCCTTTAACTTATACACTTAAAACGTTTCACAAGACACAAGAATATTTGAATTTAATGGAAAAGTGCAGCCATAAATCGTGATGCATAGCTTCAATGAAGAGATGGAAACTGCCGATACAGAATATATGCGATATATACATATTTATATATATATTTTTTGTCCATATTTGACATAGATATGACGTCTTTTCTATGCTCACCTGTGTTTTTACTTGTGTGTGTGTTCAGGTGTTTCAGAATGGCCAGGAGCTTTTGCAGGGCTACCAGGTCCACCCGGAGATTCAGGCTCAGATGTTCGCTTACCTCTTCTTCTTCTCCAACGTGTCGCTATTTAACCAGCTAATGGACAAAGGTAGGTCAAAAAACATGGGCACTCACACTCCATTAGACCTCCCTCAGGGTTTGCACAGTTGTTGGTGTGAGGGGGAGAGTGAGAGAGAGAGAGAGAGAGAGTGAGAGTGTGTCCTTGTGTCCTTGTCAGCGTTTTGACAGAGATTTGTCCTCAATGCCCTTCCCCTATCTGCATTCTGTCTCCCCCCCTTCTCCTCCTGCTTCTTTCCTTCCTCACTTCCATCTGGCCATCAGGGGGTGAGACAAAAAGGAGTAGAGGTGGGATTGGATGAAGGAGAGAGAGGGGAGATAGAGGAGGGTAGTGGGGAAGGCTGGCAAAGGTCAGAGTGAAGGGTAAAAGGCTGGAAGGCCACTTAGTTGTAGTAATAACCTTGCAAATAGTATATTACCTTGTTTAAAAACAGAAAATAGCCATTTACCCTGGGCTTTATCCTTGTGTCCAACCACCTATTACTCCCAACCTCTCCACACCCTCCCTCTGTATCCCCAGCCACACAAATATACACTCACGCACACGCCATATGTCTTCATTAGCCAATGGAGACAGGAGAGATCACATGTCTGGCAAAAGGAGAAGGAGAAATAACTTTATATTCATACAGAGGCTCCCCCGTCCCCCCCTTCCTTGTCTCCACCTCCCTCTCTCCATCCGTCTGGCTTTCTCTTTCTCTCCCTCGCGCCCCTTCTTCGTCGCTCATTGACAATTCTCCACCGCCGGTGTCCATGGTAACAGTGAATTGAGTTTGTGGCAGGTAACGCTGACGTTTGCACCGAGCGCTCTGCAACACTCACTCCGTTGGCTCGATTTTATGGCAACTCAGAAAGAGATGTGACGTGGTGCAGAAGCTCCGTGATCTGTGTGATGTGTGTTTGCACGTGTGTTGTGACACCTTTTTCAGACTGTTTAGTTTGAGAGTGTACAATGACTTATCTGTGTTTAAAGGTGTGTGTGTGTGTGTGTCTGCAAACCAGCTGCTTTGAAGCATTATGACACATTTGCTGAGAGGTTAAGGGATGTGTGTGTGTGTGTGTGTTTAAACCAGCTGATTACATTATGACCATTTGCTGAGAGGTTAAGGGATGTCTCGTCCATTTACACATAGATTACTGTATGCCTAGACATAAGCCTATTACCGTGTGTGTGTGTGTGTGGGGCCCAAACATATGTCAGAATATTTTAAAGGTTGTGTGTGTGCTGTATGCACATAATGCTGTCAGTTTGTCTGCCTCAAAATCCCTGTCCCTGTCTGTAACTTGTAGAGAGAGAATTTCTGTCTTATCGTAAACTGTCAAGGGCCAAAAACTGGCATTGATTGTCTGATTAAATTCATAATCTTGTTTATTTTACTGCCAGACAGCTCCCGATCTTACCTTAATTCTTCTATGAAGTGGGACTGTTGGTCTTGGCTACACAGACCTGACACTATCTTTTGAGAATCCTGGATTGAAGAGTGCAAACTCTTTCATTATTCTCTGACTTTAGTCAGATCTTGCAAGATTTATATTTGAGCTAATTTTATTTTAGAGAACATTAAACATTTGAAAACTTTGTCTTCATTCGCTGAATGAAAAAAGGTTGTTTTATTTTATAATAAAATGATTACATTTCTCAAAGTAATGGATTTCAAGGATACATTTGAAACATAAAGGATCTGTGTTTACATTTGCATACGCCACCTTATGCTCACATCTATGTTTCGTCTTTTGTCCTATCACTATACTTGAAGCCAGAGGTGCACTATTAGTCGATGCATTGTTTAAGGCATCGACTAATACGAAAATATTCCCTTGTTCTAGCTTCTAAATAGAGAGGACTTGCTGCTTTGTCTTATGTGATAGTAAAGTTGAATATCTTTGTTTTTTCCACTGTTGTACAAACAAAGCAAGCTATTTGATAATGTACAATTGGGCTTTACTATTTTCTGACATTTAAGGACCATACTATTCATTAATAGTATGATAATACGTTTGTGTCTACTTGATGAGTGCAGATGGAAAGTAGAAAGTAGCTGAATCTGGTTCATCTCTAAGGATCAGATGAATTATTTGGTAGATGGTCCTTGATTATTAAAAATGGTATCAAAAAAATATTGTTTTGGCTTCTGTACAGACACTCAGGTATCGTTAGCATAAGTCCAGTTGTTTGTCATTGTTTGTACCAAACCCCAGCAGAGGCCTGAGCTCACATTGGGGGGTTAGCCTATTTCAGAAAGCTTAAATAGGAATTATAGCTGCAGTGAGGTAATGGAATGACAGATTGACAAACTATGGGATACCATCGCGACAAATGCCAGATTTCAATTTATCGCCTGCTTAACTTCACACAAAACTTCCTTTCAGTTCTTTGATGTGTAATAAAGAAAGAAAGGATTACACAGAGGGAGGAATGCTGGCTGTGTGCTGGTTTATTGTCAGCTGAGCAGCTCTGCAGCACTCGATTTGTATTCTGCAAGCAGGTGGCTGGTGGTTGTTACTATTGATTCATTAACTTCGATATATACTTGCATAAAAATAAATATCCGTAGTGTATAAAATCTGTATTGTTGTACAGGACAAACACATAGAGAGAAACACAGGCAGTCTCTCTTGTAGTCTGCTTTTCTCTCTGACATGCTCAGAGCCAAGAATAGAAATCTTCTGCAGTGCCTCTGATGAAATTATTATATCAATATCTAACTGTGGTGTGTGTGTGTGTGTGTGTGTGTGTGTGTGTGTGTGTGTGTGTGTGTGTGTGTGTGTGTGTGTGTGTGTGTGTGTGTGTGTGTGTGTGTGTGTGTGTGTGTGTGTGTGTGTGTGTGTGTGTGTGTGTGTGTGTGTGATAGTATGAAACTACCATATCAGAAAAAATTAATAGTAAATTTAATAGTTTGTAATAAAAATGTCAAACAATATGTCACAGAAATGTGTATCAAAAAAATGCCACAAAAGAGTCCTAGAACTGTGTGTGTGTGTTTGTGTGTGCAGGTCCATCTCGGGGTTGGTTCCAGCGTTCAAAGGTGTTGCAGATTCAGGCGTGTTTGCGGATGGTCATGGAGTGGGCAAGCAGGTCCGGTCTGGGACATCTGGCTGACAAATTCTTCACCAAACTCAACAGCACTGTGTCCATACTGGCCACTCCCCAAAAACAGCTCACACAGGTATCACACCCACACACATTTCCCCAAGATCTTATACAGGATAGCACTAATTAGGTGGCAAAACTTGAAAATAAACAGGATTTACCCTCAAATCTGTTTGAATGGAGGCCATCAGTTCCAAATGATTGCTGTTGAGATGCTTAATCCAGCAGACTTCCAATTAGAGGGAACACAGAACAGCAAAGCTTTGATTGACAGTAATCAATTTTCTGACTGTTTTGTACACGTCCGAAGGAACTGTTGTTCATGAAGCAAGTCACTTTGATCAGCTATTGATTGATGACGCTTTGAAAAGGTTTTGCCAGGATCAACTTGTGACTGCCTGCACATTATCTTAACTCCTGATTGCTCGGTTGTATTGGAAAAAATGACCTTCCTGTTAATCTCTCCCCTCTTTCTTTCCCTCTTTTATTTCTTCTCTGTGTGCAGATGAGTTGGCGAGCTTTGTCCAGTGAGCACCCGGCTCTGAAGCCTGTCCAGCTGCACAGGATTCTCACCCAGTACCAGCTCACAGCAGAGCTAGGACCCGTCCCAACATGGCAACCCAGCAGTGAGGATGAAGCGTATATATACAGAACAGGTGATTGTGTGAATTTGTGGGCGCGAGAATGGACTTTTCCCTGAATTCAATCTCGTGTCCGGCAGTTAAACGTGTTTAAAAAATTCTGGATTTTTGAATGAGGGAGAAGGGGTAGATGCATTTTAGATATTTTTTATAACAAAGTAAGTAAACTATGTGGAAAAACCATATCAGACATCAGAGATGGAAGAATTACTCAGATCTTTAATTTGAAGTTACTGTGAGGAACTTATTACTGGTTACGAAAAAGTCTCAATTTAATACTAATGCCTCTATACGAACTACATAAGTAAACAAGACTATCAGCTAGAAGATTGGCTTTTTTAATGCTTGTTATCGGTGCCACTGGGTCAGCAAATCAGAGGAAATCAAGCAGGTTCACCAGAAGGTCCCTCAGCTTTGCTGTAGCCTTCAGACTGCAGTTGAAAGGGCCGGTGGGAGGAGGAGAGCTCCGCACCCGGCTGCAGCATCTTCTCCTCCAGCCAGGATAACCAGGAGCTGAGTGAGGCCGACTTTCAGACCCTGCTGCAGTAAAATTAGAGGTTTTCTAAAGCGACTGTGGTGCTCGGAAACCAACTGCTTTTTGTCCACAGGGACTTTGTTACAATTTAAAGTCCTGCAGGCCCTCCAGTCTTGTTGGATTATAGGTATTGAAACATTAAGAACTAACTATTTTAAGTGTGTACATCGCTTATAATACATCATAATATATAAGTTGATTGTAAAACTAGTAACTATTGCTGTCAGTAAAATGTAGTTGAGTAAAACGTTCAATAATTGCATCCCATTTGTATAAGAAGTATAAATGGAAATGCTTAAATTAAGTAAAAAGTAACTCAAGAGTGTACTTGCGACATTCAATTTAGTATATATGATAGTTCATCATAACATCCTATATTTTTCTGTTTAACAAACTACTATGTAACGCATGTTGAGGGTGCACCTGTAAACATGCCAGATAGTGATCAGAAGCCTGAATGAGGTGTTAAATGTCAAATTATCCTGGTTTCTAACAGCAATCCAGCTAGCATATTAAGGTTTCTTAAAACAGGAATCACAGTTTAACCTAGATTTCTGAATCCAGGATATGATGTGTTTTTGTGCAAACACATAAACTGTTATACTTCCTTGTCATAACCAGGATACTTGTGTGCATCTGAACAAACACGAGCTACCAAATCAAAAATGTGTCTAATTTAGCCATGTAGAAAATATTTGTGCAGTCCTCGATGAGTTTTGGGTTGTGAAAGCTGCAAACCAGAAACAGAAAAGCAATCCTGGATCAGGTCTTTTATGATGTATGTGTGTATAGGGGATTTAACATCAGTTTGTGTATGTGTGTTCAGTTGACCTCCTCGAAAGCTTTGAGAACCACCCTCCCATAGTGCTGCCCAGCGCCGGCTTCAGAGTGGACCTGGACAGCGAGTGTGTGGAGGACAGCATCTACAGACAGCTGCTCTACATCCGCCACTACCTGTGGGGGCTACGCACCAAGACGCAAGCACACACCAACACTCCCAGTGTGCACACACAATCCAATGGAACCAACACAGCTGACTGGCCCGACGTTCAGGTCAGACAAACACACAGTGCATAATGTCAAATGCACACACCTAGCAGTAATCTAGGCCATGTGCCTCGGCAGCTGTGGTTGTTGAGGAGTTCCTCATAATCCCATAAATGAAAGACAAAAACCCTCTACTCCAGCCAACCCGCACACACATACACATACTCACTCACAGAAACCTAGACATGGTTAAATCATGGTTAATCTGATTAGTCTTTAGGCTGTCTAATTAGTGGGAACGACTGACTAGACCATAATCCCTAGTGTTACTGCACCCTCATATGTACACATATACACACACACAGAAATGCATGCATTCACAAATATATCCAATGGTTAATTATTCCAATTAAAGATGTTTAAATTGTGTTTAAATGTTAAAGATATTTTATAGACAGTTATCTAGGAACAGAGCTTTTTGTGCACTGTGACAAGAAAACTTTTTCATAACCAAAAGATAACAGGAAGATTTATTTTCCTTCCATTTTCTAAAAACTGCACCATCATTTTAGACCTCATACGGTTTTCTAAAGTCTTTCTATCCAACCCCGACACAGAGGGAGTTGTTGCCTCCGACCCACAACAGTCCCCGCTCTGGGGGTCCTGGGGACGAGTTGACAGCTGAGACGGTAGAGGAGAGAGGACGGGACAGACCCCCAGGCCAATCACACACACACAGCCTCAGAAGGAACGGCACCATCCACCACACTCGGACAGCAAATCCAGACCCGTCCTGCCTCTTGACCCCTCCCAACACCCCGCTGTACCCAGAAGGAGGAGGAGGAGGAGGGCATATCATAGGCCCCAACACCCAGACTAACGGCTGCACCAGCAGAACGGTGTCCGAGTGTAAAAAGACCAACGGACTCATCAACAACGGACTGGAGGGTAGGCTGTATAATATACCGGAGGTGGGCAAAAATAACAGGAACACTTGAGCAGCGTATTGGAATCAAGAACAGAAACAAACAATTAATGGTCTTAAAAATGACCACTATGTAATCAACAACATTGTAAGCTGCACATAAGAAGTATTTTGTGGTGGGCTATTGTGCAGAATCACATATTGTGTGGTGTTGTTGTTATTTTTGCCACTCCAAAAGTGCTGTTTAAATTTTAAACCTTGCAGTTCATTATACACAATATTAGGGATTCACCGATCTTTTTCCAATTTGGATACTTTAGGGTTACAGTATGGCAGATATGGTACCAGTGCTATCTTTTTTTTACAAATTTTAGCTCTCTAAATCTGGCTACAGGGAACTCATAAGAATAATTGTTATGTAAGGTAACATGAGGCCAGAATTTACTGTGGCAGTAAAAACTGACTGAATAAATGTAAGTCATATTATTATAAATTAAACTGTATATAATGTTGACCGGTCACATAATGACCAACATGTGACCCGCTTCCAAAAAATGTCATTACATTGTTTCAGATCGGT
Organism: Anoplopoma fimbria; assembly: GCF_027596085.1. Lineage (NCBI taxonomy): Eukaryota > Metazoa > Chordata > Actinopteri > Perciformes > Anoplopomatidae > Anoplopoma > Anoplopoma fimbria. The sequence goes on from NC_072457.1 coordinate 7,187,123, forward strand.
GCATCCTTACACGATACCTTATCAGTACACAATATACACGCTGCTGATCATGAAGATAAAGTTGCTAGTATCACAATCCACTGTAACTGACCAATGTGTGAAATATTTAGTCCTTCACCCTACTAGAAGACATTGTGTGTCATGTGGCTCAGTCTCCCTCCCTTGCTTGCGCATCTCCACTCAGTAATTTTCAAAGATAACAAGACATGGTGACGTATTTTGATTAAACCTGCACAAAATAAGTGCCATTCTAAATTCTCTTAATGCTGTATTCATCAATATTCATTATATTAATGGATTAAATGACTACAAAAATGATTAAAGCGAAACACTTGTAGGAATGAACCCACAATGAATTATCACCAAACCTGCACCAACAAAGATTTTTAGCGTCTTAAAGCTCATACATTTGGTTTCAACAAAACCTTTAGTGTTTGATTCAGTCTTGTATGCTCTCATTTATAGCTGCAGTTATCTGCTGCAAAAGTGTTCTGCTTAACCCACAGTAGGCTACCTGCCCACCTAAAAATGACCTGAAAACGTATTTAGCAACTAGCAGGTGAAGAACTTAGAACAGTTGTATGTCAGAGCCAAAATGAGAGCTAATATTAGACCAACATTGATTACAAGTCCTGCAACACGATTCCAATTGGAGATAATGTTGCTTCCTGTACGCTGGATGTGCAAGTAGGCAATTGTTTGCTAACATGTTATCATCAGAACTTAATAAGGTGATTGTACTGTATCAGAGTTTTATATGCCTCTGATTGTTCTGGGGTTCTTCTGTCCCCAAGAGACCAAAAATTGATGCATGCAGCTTCAAATTTGAACTTCTTTAGTTGAAATGCTTGAACTCATCGGTCAGCTCTGTTCCTCACATGACAGCAGTTCCTCTCCTGTGCAGTTTTTTCAGTGTAGTGAGTGTGACATCTGCAGGCTCTAGTCAGAAGCACATGTTTGTGTGTCAGATTAGCTCTGTTGCATGTAGCATGTGTCTCAGTATCTGTGTGTGTGTCTTCTGCACAGAAATACCTTTTATGTTTGTCCAACCCCCATAGCGAGACCCTCTGTGTGTGTGTGTGTGTGTGTGTTTGTATGTGTGTGTGTTTTTTTTGTGTATTTGGGTGTCCGTGTCCTCTGCAGGGTGTATAAGTGGGTGTGAGTTTCCTTTCCCTGTATCCTCCCTTGGCGCCCCTCCCCTACCTGATGACTTGTGTGTGGTGTTTGTAGTGGAACTGGACAAGGGACCCTACGGACTGGGCATGGGACTCATAGACGGCCTGGTGAGTAGATGGACGTTTTTAAAAAGATTTGACATTTTATCTTATCTGTTACTTTGGGTTTCAGGAGTGTGTTTTTGTCTTTGTTAAACAGTTGGTTTACTACTTCAGCTACAACTAATTTTGAAGCAAAAGTTAGAAACACAAAAACATCTTTAAGCATTGAGGCCAGATTCTCCAGCTGTGTATTGATCATATGTTTAGTATTGATATTTGCTGATACATTTTTGGGATGACTGGTCTTCATATCCACATTACGTATAAGTCACACAAGTGTTATAAACCCTTTACCTACATTTTTAATTGAATAATTTTGCCCCTCGACCATCTAAGTTACCCTCCTGAAACAATATTTTGGACAAAAGAGGCATTTATTTTTCATTTGTTTTAGTAAGAACTAGAATTATCGCATTGTGGTTGCAGTTAACATCCATGTTTGTCTAAAATGTCATACTATAGTATGTCGGAAAAAGTAAAAAAAAGTCATAATATAGTATGTCGAAAATAGTCATAGTATGCCGAAAAAATTCATAGTATAGTATGTTGAAAAAAGTCATAGTATAGTATGTCCAAAATAGTCGTGGTATAGTACGTTGAAAAAAGTTTTTAAAAAAAAGTCATAGTATGTCCAAAAAAGTCATGGTCATAGTAGTCCAAAATGTCCAAAATAGTCATAGTATAGTATAGTATGTCGGAAAAAGTTTAAAAAAAAGTCATACTATAGTATGTTGAAAAAACTGTAATGTAAAAAAAAGTCAGTATAGTATGTTGAAAAAAACAAAAAGTCATACTATAGTATGACGAAAAGTGTCATGGTATAGTATGTCAAAAAAAAAGTTTAAAAAAAGTCATAGTATAGTATGTTGAAAAAAGTAAAAAAAAGTCATAGTATAGCAAAAAAAGTCATAGTATAGTATGTCAAAAAAGTCATAGTATAGTATGCCGAAAAAAAGTATAGCATAAAAAAAGTCATAGTATAGCATGTTGAAAAAAGTAAAAAAAAAGTCATAGTATAGTATGTCGAAAAAAAGTCATACTATAGTATGTTGAAAAGAAGTGAAAAAATAGTCATAGTATAGTACGTCGGAAAAAGTCATTGTATAGTATGTTGAAAAAAAAGTCATAGTATAGTATGTCGAAAAGTTTAAAAAAAAAAGTCATAGTATAGCATGTCGTTAAAAAAAAGTCATAGTATAGTATGTTGTAAAAAAAAAAGTACACAAAAAGTCATAGTATAGTATGTCGAAAAAAGTTTAAAAATAGTCATAGTATAGTATTGAAAAAAAAAAAGTTTTAGTAAAAAAAGTCATAGTATAGCATGTCGAAAAAAGTTTAAAAAAAGTCATAGTATAGCACGTTGTTAAAAAAAAGTTAAAAAAGTCATAGTATAGTATGTCGAAAAAAGTTTAAAAAAAAGCCATAGTATAGTATGTCGAAAAAAGTTATAAAAAAAAAGTCATAGTATAGCATGTCGAAAAAAAGTCATGGTATAGTATGTCGAAAAAAAGTCATAATATAGTGTGTCGAAAAAAGTTTAGTCATAGTATGTCGAAAAAAAGTTTAAAAAAAGTCATCATGATGAAAAAAGTCATGTATAGTATGTCGAAAAAAAGTCATGGTATAAAAAAGTTAGTATAGTAAAAAAAAAGTCATAGTATAGTATGTCGAAAAGAGTAAAAAAAAAGTCATACTATAGTAAAAAAAAAAGTCATCCAAAAAAGTCATAGTATGTCGAAAAAAAGTTTAAAAAAAAAGTCATAGTATAGTATGTCGAAAAAAAGTTTAAAAAAAGGTCATAGTATAGCGAAAAAACAAAAAAAAAAGTCATAGTATAGTATGTCGAAAAAAAGTCATAGTATAGTATGTCGTATAGTATGAAAAAAAGTCATAGTATAGTATGTCAAAAAAAAGTTAAAAAAAAGTCATAGTATAGTATGTCGAAAAAAAGTCATAGTATAGTATGTCGAAAAAAGTCATAGTATAGTAAAAAAGGTCATAGTATAGCATGTCGAAAAAAAAGTCATAGTATAGTATGTCGAAAAAAAGTCAAGTATAGTAAAAAAAGTCATACTATAGTATGTCGAAAAAAGTTTAAAAAAAGTCATAGTATAGCATGTCGAAAAAAGTCATACTATAGTATGAAAAAAAAAGTCATAGTATAGCATGTCGAAAAAAGGGTATATTGTGGAAAAAAAGTAAAAAATCATGGTTATGTCAAAAAAGTCAAGTATAGTATAAAAAAAAAAGTTAAAAAAAAGTCATAGTATAGTATGTCGAAAAAAGTTTAAAAAAAAAAAAGTCATAGTATAGTATGTCGAAAAAAGTCATGGTATAGTACGAAAAAAGTCATAGTATAGTATGTCGAAAAAAGTCATACTATAGTATGTCGAAAAAAGTCATAGTATAGTATGTCGAAAAAAAAGTCATAGTATAGTATGTGAAAAAAGTCATACTATAGTATGTCGAAAAAAGTAAAAAAAAAAAGTCATAGTATAGCATGTCGAAAAAAAGTCATAGTATAGTATGTCGAAAAAAAGTCATAGTATAGTATGTCGAAAAAAGTCATAGTATAGTATGTCGAAAAAAAGTCACATCATAGTATAGTATGTCGAAAAAGTAAAAAAAAAAAAAGTCATACTATAGTATGTCAAAAAAAAAAGTTTTAAAAAAAAGTCATAGTATAGCATGTCGAAAAAAAGTCATAGTATAGTAAAAAAAAGTCATAGTATAGTATGTCGAAAAAAGTCATAGTAAAAAAAAGTCATAGTCATAGTATAGTATGTCGAAAAAAGTTATAAAAAAAAGTCATACTATAGTATAGAAAAATGTCATAGTATAGCATGTCGAAAAAAAAAGTCATAGTATAGTATGTCGAAAAAAGTCATGGTATAGTATTTCAAAAAAAGTTTTAAAAAAAAAGTATCATAGTATAGTATGTGAAAAAAGTTTAAAAAAAAGTCATAGTATAGTATCGAAAAAAGTCATAGTATAGTATGTCGAAAAAAGTTAAAAAAAAGTCATAGTATAGCATGTCGAAAAAAAAAAAAGTCATAGTATAGTATGTCGAAAAAAGTCATACTATAGTATGACGTAAAAAAAGTCATAGTATAGTATGTCGAAAAAAAAGTCATAGTATAGTAAAAAAAGTCATAGTATAGTATATGAAAAAAAAAAAAGTCATCGTATAGTATGTCGAAAAAGTCATAGTATAGTATGTCGAAAAAAGTTAAAAAAAAAGTCATAGTATAGTATGTCGAAAAGAGTAAAAAAAAAAAGTCATAGTATAGTATGTCGTAAAAAAAAAAGTCATGGTATAGTATGTCGAAAAAAAAGTCATAGTATAGTATGTCGAAAAAAAGTTTAAAAAAAAAAAAGTTAAAAAAAAAAAGTCATAGTATAGTATGTCGTAAAAAAAGTCATGGTATAGTATGTCGAAAAAAAAGTCATAGTATAGTATGTCGAAAAAAGTCATACTATAGTAAAAAAAGTCATGGTATAGTATGTCGAAAAAAAGTAAAAAAAAGTCATAGTATAGTATGTCGAAAAAGTTTAAAAAAAAGTCATAGTATAGTATGTCAAAAAAAGTTAAAAAAAAGTCATACTATAGTATGTCGAAAAAAAGTCATAGTATAGTAAAAAAAAAGTCATAGTATAGTATCTCGAAAAAAAAAAGTCATAGTATAGTATGTGAAAAAAGTAAAAAAAAAAGTCATACTATAGTATAAAAAAAAAGTCATAGTATAGTATGACGAAAAAAGAGTATCATGTAAGTCACGAAAAAGTTAAAAAAAGGTCATGGTATAGTATCTCGAAAAAAGTCGTGGACAAATAAGTAAAGCACACACAATTTTTTCTTCACAAAGGTTTATTCATTTCACCAAATGGTACTAGCAGGGAAACTTACAACCAAATTAATGGAGGTAATGACATAAAGTATACAGTTAATTAAACGTCCAAAATTGCAATAAGTGCTGCCAGGGAAAAATAAGTCCACAATTCCCAGGATGGGGCGAGTCTTGTAGAGTGGAAACATTTGCCAACTGAATCCATATCCTTGAAGGCCTCCAGCTCCAACCAGCCAGGAACACTGAAAGACGGACAATACAGCAAGAAAGTAACACAAACACAAGGACCTGGCAAAGATCCTGTGGCCATCACTTATACAATGTACAAAAAAGTCACAGTATAATATTCCAAATAAAGATTATAGAATAGAATGAAGAAAGTAATTGTATAGTATGTCGAAATAGTCAGAGTAAAGTATGTAAAAAAAAAAAAAAAAAAAGTAATAGAATGGCCTGTCGAAAAAAGTCATGGTATAGTATATCGGAAAAAATAAAAATAAATCATGGTATAGTATGTCGAAAAAAAGTCATCAGTATGTTGAAAAAAAGTTATACTATGGTATGTCGAAAAAGTAAAAAAAAAAGTCAAAGTATAGTAAAAAAAAGTCATAGTATAGTATGTCGAAAAAAAGTCATACTATAGCATGTCGAAAAAAGTTTAAAAAAAGTCATAGTATGTCGAAAAAAAGTCATAGTATAGTATGTCGAAAAAAGTATTAAAAAAAGTCATAGTATAGTTTGTCGAAAAAAAGTCATAGTATAGTATGTCGAAAAAAGTCATAGTATAGTATGTCGAAAAAGTCAGTAAAAAAAAAGTCATAGTATAGCATGTAAAAAAAAGTCATGGTATAGTATGTCAAAAAAAAAGTCATAGTATAGTATGTCGAAAAAAAGTCATAGTATAGTATGTCGAAAAAAAAAGTCATAGTATAGCATGTCGAAAAAGTAAAAAAAAAAGTCATAGTATAGCATGTCGAAAAAAGTCATAGTATAGTATGTCGAAAAAAGTTATAGTAAAAAAAAAGTCATAGTATAGTATGTCGAAAAAAGTTTAGTAAAAAAAAAGTCATACTATAGTATGTCGTTTAAAAAAAAGTCATAGTATAGTATGTCGGAAAAAGTCATACTATTTTAAAAAAAAAGTCATAGTATAGTATGTCGAAAAAAAGTTAAAAAAAAGTCATAGTATAGCATGTAAAAAAAGTCATAGTATAGTATGTCGAAAAAAGTCATAAGTAAATGTCGAAAAAAGTCATAGTATAGTATGTCGAAAAAAGTATAGTAAAAAAAAGTCATAGTATAGTATGTCGAAAAAAAAAAAAGTCATAGTATAGTATGTCGAAAAAAGTAAAAAAAAAGTCATAGTATAGCATGTCGAAAAAAGTCATAGTATAGTATGTCAAAAAAAGTTAAAAAAAAGTCATAGTATAGCAAAAAAAGTCATAGTATAGTATGTCGAAAAAAAGTCATAGTATAGTATGTCGAAAAAAGTTTTAAAAAAAAAGTCATAGTATAGTATGTCGAAAAAAGTCATACTATAGTATGTCGAAAAAAGTCATAGTATAGCATGTCGAAAAAAAAAAAAAAAAGTCATAGTATAGCATGTCGAAAAAAAAAGTCATAGTATAGTATGTCGAAAAAAGTCATAGTATAGTATGTCGTAAAAAAAAGTCATGGTATAGTATGTCGAAAAAAGTTAAAAAAAGTCATAGTATAGTATGTCGAAAAAAGGTCATACTATAGTATGTCGAAAAAAGTTTAAAAAAAAGTCATACTATAGTATGTCGAAAAAAAGGTCATACTATAGTATGTCGAAAAAAGTAAAAAAAAAAAGTCATAGTATAGTATGTCGAAAAAAGTCATGGTATAGTATGTCGAAAAAGTCATAGTATAGTATGTCGTAAAAAAAAAGTCATAGTATAGTCGAAAAAAGTTAAAAAAAAGTCATAGTATAGTATGTCGAAAAAAGTAAAAAAAAGTCATACTATAGTATGTTAAAAAAAAAGTCATAGTATAGTATGTCGAAAAAAAAGTCATAGTATAGTATGTTGAAAAAGTTATAAAAAAAAGTCATAGTATAGTATTGAATCAAAAAAAAGTCAAAAGTATAGTATGTCGAAAAAAAGTTTAAAAAAAAGTCATACTATAGTATGTTGAAAAAAGTCAAAAAAAGTCATAGTATAGTATGTCGAAAAAAAAAAAGTCATAGTATAGTATGTCGAAAAGAGTTAAAAAAAAGTCATAGTATAGCATGTCGAAAAAAGTCATAGTATAGTATGTCGAAAAAAGTCATAGTATAGTATGTCGAAAAAAAGTCATAGTATAGTATGTAAAAAAAAAAAAAGTCATAGTATAGTATGTCGAAAAAAGTCATAGTATAGTATGTCGGAAAAAAGTAAAAAAAGTCATAGTATAGTATGTCGAAAAAAAAAAGTCATGGTATAGTATTGTCGAAAAAAGTCATAGTATAGTATGTCGAAAAAAAAAGTCATAGTATAGTATGTCGAAAAAGTTTAAAAAAAAAGTCATAGTATAGTATGTTGTAAAAAAAAAAAGTTAAAAAAAAGTCATAGTATAGTATGTCGAAAAAGTTTAAAAAAAAGTCATAGTATAGTATGTCGAAAAAGTTAAAAAAAGTCATAGTATAGTATGTCGAAAAAAGTCATGGTATAGTAAAAAAGTCATAGTATAGTATGTCGAAAAAGTTGGACAAAAAAAAGTCATAGTATATATAGTATGTTCGAAAAAAGTTAAAAAAAAAAAGTCATAGTATAGCATGTCGAAAAAAGTCATAGTATAGTATGTCGAAAAAAAGTTGAAAAAAAAGTCATAGTATAGCATGTCGAAAAAATGTCATAGTATAGTATGTCGAAAAAAGTTGAAAAAAAAGTCATAGTATAGTATGAAGGCCTCCAGCTCCAAAAAAAGTCATGGTATAGTATGATGAAAAAAGTCATAGTATAGTATGTCGAAAAAAGTCATAGTATAGTATGTCAAAAAAGTTAGAAAAAAAAAAGTCATAGTATAGTATGTCGTTTAAAAAAAAGTCATAGTATAGCATGTCGAAAAAAGTCATAAAAAAAGTCATAGTATAGCATGTCGAAAAAAGTCATACTATAGTATGACGAAAAAAATGTCATAGTATAGTATGTCGAAAAAAGTTTAAAAAAAAGTCATAGTATAGCATGTCGAAAAGTTTAAAAAGTCATAGTATATTATGTCGTTAAAAAAAAAAGTCATAGTATAGTATGTCGAAAAAAGTCATGGTATAGTATGTCGAAAAAAGTCATAGTGTAGTACGTCGAAAAAAGTCATAGTATAGTATGTCGAAAAAGTTAAAAAAAAGTCATAGTATACTTTCAAGTCATATTATAGTATGTCGAAAAAAGTCATAGTATACTGTGTCAAAAAATGTCACAAAAAGTCATAGTATAGTATGTCGAAAAAAAAGAAAGGGATTGTATTGTTTCTCAAAAAAGAAGTCTTCGTATTGTGAATGAAATAAAAGTCCTTCAAAAAAACATAGTTACTTATGCACAAAAGAGTCATTCAAAAGTCATGTTATGGTCCGAATCTAAGACGTGGACAAATAAGTAAAGCACACACAATTTTTTTCTTCACAAAGGTTTATTCATTTCACCAAATGGTACTAGCAGGGAAACTTACAACCAAATTAATGGAGGTAATGACATAAAGTATACAGTTAATTAAACGTCCAAAATTGCAATAAGTGCTGCCAGGGAAAAATAAGTCCACAATTCCCAGGATGGGGCGAGTCTTGTAGAGTGGAAACATTTGCCAACTGAATCCATATCCTTGAAGGCCTCCAGCTCCAACCAGCCAGGAACACTGAAAGACGGACAATACAGCAAGAAAGTAACACAAACACAAGGACCTGGCAAAGATCCTGTGGCCATCACTTATACAATGTACAAAAAAGTCACAGTATAATATTCCAAATAAAGATTATAGAATAGAATGAAGAAAGTAATTGTATAGTATGTCGAAATAGTCAGAGTAAAGTATGTAAAAAAAAAAAAAAAAAAAAAAAAAAGTAATAGAATGGCCTGTCGAAAAAAGTCATGGTATAGTATATCGGAAAAAATAAAAATAAATCATGGTATAGTATGTCGAAAAAAGTTTAAAAAAAAGTCATACTATAGTATGTCGAAAAAAAATAAAAAAAATAAATCATAGTATGTCGAAAAAAGTCATAGTATAGCATGTCGAAAAAAGTCATGGTATAGTATGTCGAAAAAAGTTAAAAAAAAAGTCATAGTATGTCGAAAAAAAGTCATACTATAGCATGTCGAAAAAAGTTTAAAAAAAGTCATAGTATGTCGAAAAAAAGTCATAGTATAGTATGTCGAAAAGAGTAAAAAAAAAGTCATAGTATAGCATGTCGAAAAAAGTCATGGTATAGTATGTCGAAAAAAAAGTCATACTATAGTATGTCGAAAAAAAGTCATAGTATAGTATGTGAATGAAAAAAGTAAAAAAAAGTCATAGTATAGCATGTCGAAAAAGTTTCAAAAAAAGTCATAGTATAGCATGTCGGAAAAGTAAAAAAAAGTCATAGTATAGTATGTCGAAAAAAGTCCTAGTATTGTATGTCGAAAAAAGTTTAAAAAAAAGTCATACTATAATATGACGAAAAAAGTCAGTATAGTATGTCGGAAAAAGTTAAAAAAAAAGTCATAGTATAGTATGTCGAAAAAAGTAAAAAAAAAGTCATAGTATAGCAAGTCGAAAAAAGTCATAGTATAGTATGTTGAAAAAAGTTAAAAAAAAATGTCATAGTATAGCATGTCGAAAAAAGTCATAATATAGTATGACGAAAAAAAGGTCATAGTATAGCATGTCGAAAAAGTCATAGTATAGTATGTCGAAAAAGTTAAAAAAAAGTCATAGTATAGTATGTCGAAAAAAAGTCATAGTATAGCATGTCGAAAAGGTAAAAAAAGTCATAGTATAGTATGACGAAAAAAGTCATAGTATAGTATGTCGAAAAAAGTCATAGTATAGTATGTCGAAAAAAGTTAAAAAAAAGTCATAGTATAGTATGTCGAAAAAGTAGAAAAAAAGTCATAGTATAGTAAAAAAAAAAAAAAGTCATAGTATAGTATGTCAAAAAAAAAAAAAAATAGTATAGTATGTCGAAAAAAGTCATAGTATAGCATGTCGAAAAAAGTCATAGTATAGTATGTCGAAAAAAAGTCATACTATAGTATGTCGAAAAAAGTCATAGTATAGTATGTCGAAAAAAGTCATAGTATAGTATGTCGAAAAAGTAAAAAAAGTCATACTATAGTATGACGAAAAATAAAAAAAATCATAGTATAGTATGTCGAAAAAAGTCATAGTATAGTATGTCGAAAAAAGTTTAAAAAAAAGTCATAGTATAGTATGTCGAAAAAAGTAAAAAAAAAGTCATAGTATAGTAAAAAAAAAGTCATAGTATAGTATGTCGAAAAAAAAAGTTAAAAAAAAATCATAGTATAGCATGTCGAAAAAAGTCATAATATAGTATGACGAAAAAGGTCATAGTATAGTATGTCGAAAAAAGTCATAGTATAGTATGTCGAAAAAAGTTGAAAAAAAAGTCATAGTATAGTATGTCGAAAAAAAGTCATAGTATAGCATGTCGAAAAGAGTAAAAAAAAGTCATACTATAGTATGACGAAAAAAGTCATGGTATAGTACGTCGAAAAAAGTCATACTATAGTATGTCGAAAAAAGTCATGGTATAGTATGTCGAAAAAAGTAAAAAAAAAAGTCATAGTATAGCATGTCGAAAAGAGTAAAAAAAAGTAATTCTATAGCATGTCGAAAAAAGTTTAAAAAAAAGTCATAGTATAGCACGTTGAAAAAAGTTTAAAAAAAAGTCATAGTATAGTATGACGAAAAAAGTCATAGTATAGTATGTTGAAAAAAGTTAAAAAAAAAAGTCATACTATAGTATGTCGAAAAAAGTCATGGTATAGTATGTCGAAAAGAGTAAAAAAAAAGTCATACTATAGTATGTCGAAAAAAGTCATAGTATAGCATGTCGAAAAAAAGTCATACTATAGCATGTCGAAAAGAGTAAAAAAAAGTCATACTATAGTATGACGAAAAAAAAAGTCATAGAATAGTATGTCGAAAAAAAGTTTTAAAAAAAAAGTCATAGTATAGCACGTTGAAAAAAAGTCATACTATAGTATGTCGAAAAAAGTCATGGTATAGTATGTCGAAAAAAGTAAAAAAAAAGTCATAGTATAGCATGTCGAAAAGAGTAAAAAAAGTCATACTATAGTATGTCGAAAAAAAGTCATGGTATAGTATGTCGTTAAAAAAAAGTCATAGTATAGTATGTCGTTAAAAAAAAGTTAGTATAGTAAAAAAAAGTCATAGTATAGCATGTCGAAAAGAGTAAAAAAAAAAAGTCATAGTATAGTATGTCGAAAAAAGTCATAGTATAGTATGTCGAAAAAAAAATAAATCATAGTATGTCGAAAAAAGTCATAGTATAGCATGTCGAAAAAAGTCATGGTATAGTATGTCGAAAAAAAGTCATACTATAGTATGTCGAAAAAAATCATAGTATAGTATGTCGAAAAAAGTCATAGTATAGCATGTCGAAAAGAGTAAAAAAAAGTCATACTATAGTATGACAAAAAAAATCATAGTATAGTATGTCGAAAAAAGTCCTAGTATTGTATGTCGAAAAAAAGTAAAAAAAAAAGTCATAGTATAGTATGTCGAAAAAAGTAAAAAAAAAAGTCATAGTATAGTAAGTCGAAAAAAAGTCATAGTATAGTATGTCGAAAAAAGTTAAAAACAAAATCATAGTATAGCATGTCGAAAAAAGTCAGAATATAGTATGACGAAAAAGGTCATAGTATAGCATGTCGAAAAAATGTCATAGTATAGTATGTCGAAAAAAGTTGAAAAAAAAGTCATAGTATAGTATGTCGAAAAAAAGTCATAGTATAGCATGTCGAAAAGAGTAAAAAAAGTCATACTATAGTATGACGAAAAAAGTCATGGTATAGTATGTCGAAAAAGTTAAAAAAAAGTCATACTATAGTATGTCGAAAAAGTCATAGTATAGTATGTCGAAAAAGTTAAAAAAAAAAGTCATAGTATAGCATGTCGAAAAGAGTAAAAAAAAAGTCATTCTATAGTATGTCGAAAAAAGTTTAAAAAAGTCATAGTATAGCATGTTGAAAAAAGTTAAAACAAAGTCATACTATAGTATGTCGAAAAAAGTCATAGTATAGTATGTTGAAAAAAGTCATAGTAAAAAAAAGTCATAGTATAGTATGTCGAAAAAAGTCATAGTATAGCATGTCGAAAAGAGTAAAAAAAAAAGTCATACTATTGTATGTCGAAAAAAGTTAAAAAAAAAGTCATACTATTGTATGACGAAAAAAAAGTCATAGTATAGTATGTCGAAAAGAAAAAAAAGTCATACTATAGTATGTCGTAAAAAAAAAGTCATAGTATAGTATGTCGAAAAAAAGTTTAAAAAAAGTCATAGTATAGCATGTCGAAAAAGTAAAAAAAAAAGTCATACTATAGTATGACGAAAAAAGTCATGGTATAGTATGTCGAAAAAAGTTAAAAAAAAAAGCCATAGTATAGTATGTCGAAAAAAGTCATACTATAGTATGACGAAAAAAGTCATAGTATAGCATGTCGAAAAAAAAAAGTTGAAAAAAAAGTCATAGTATAGTATGTCGTTTAAAAAAAGTCATAGTATAGTATGTCGAAAAGAGTAAAAAAAAGTCATAGTATAGCATGTCGAAAAAGTCATGGTATAGTATGTCGAAAAAAGTCATAGTATAGTATGTCGAAAAAAGTCATAGTATAGTATGTCAAAAAAAGTCATAGTATAGTATGTCGAAAAAAGTTTAAAAAAAAGTCATAGTATAGCATGTCGAAAAGAGTAAAAAAAAAGTCATAGTATAGCATGTCGAAAAAAGTCATAATATAGTATGTCGAAAAAAGTCATAGTATAGTATGTCGAAAAAAGTTAAAAAAAAGTCATAGTATAGTATGTCGAAAAAAGTCATGGTATAGTATGTCGAAAAAAGTCATACTATAGTATGTTAAAAAAAAAAGTCATACTATAGTATGTCGAAAAAAGTCATAGTATGTCGAAAAAAGTTTAAAAAAAAGTCATAGTATAGCATGTCGAAAAGAGTAAAAAAAGTCATACTATTGTATGAAAAAAAGTTTAAAAAAGTCATAGTTATTGTATGACAAAAAGGTCATTCAAAAGTCATGTTATGGTCCGAAAAAAGTCGTGGACAAATAAGTAAAGCACACACAATTTTTTCTTCACAAAGGTTTATTCATTTCACCAAATGGTACTAGCAGGGAAACTTACAACCAAATTAATGGAGGTAATGACATAAAGTATACAGTTAATTAAACGTCCAAAATTGCAATAAGTGCTGCCAGGGAAAAATAAGTCCACAATTCCCAGGATGGGGCGAGTCTTGTAGAGTGGAAACATTTGCCAACTGAATCCATATCCTTGAAGGCCTCCAGCTCCAACCAGCCAGGAACACTGAAAGACGGACAATACAGCAAGAAAGTA